>NW_011889228.1:570664-579610 GCF_000151845.1 Pteropus vampyrus | reverse complement strand
GCCTTGGCCTTGATACTTAAAAAGGATGTCTGTCGACTTAGATAACAGAAGACAGTAGTCACTTGACGTTGCGTGGGGGGCCTGCCATGCCCGTCTTTCCTGGACGCGCTCCGTGGTCACAGACAGGGACTGGTCCCTGTCTGTGCTCTGGCACACCGCCTTTTAATGCTAAGTGTCGTTGACTGTAATCGGCCCCTAGAACCCAGCTGTGACAGTCAGTCCCTTGGACTTTTAACGTTAATCGATCAACTACGAAAATACACTGTACATGTCAACGAATCGCCAGTGCAACCAAAGGCGTCTCAAAGCCAGCTTCCCATGAGTTCCTGGCTACTGACCTCTCGTTTTTCAGTGAGGGTCCTTGCCCAGCTGCCACTATGGGCCACCCATCCCTGGAAAGCTGTGTCTCCTCTGGCTTCCCTCACTTTTCCGGCCACCACTTTTTCTGGGCATTCCTTGGTGGGTCCCACTTCCTGATGCTAAACTGTATCCCTGTGAAAGTCTTTAGCCAACGCTCTGCTGTCTAACCTTCCAGCGTTTGCTGAGTGGCCGGATAAACGAAAGAGCCGGGTCATTTCTCCCGACTTTCTGTCCTCACTGAAGGTCCGAGAGACGCAGCACTCACTTATCATCTCTCTCCAGGCTCACAGCCTTCCCCACACCTTCATCTGGAGCTACTTGTCCACGGAAAAGGGCCCAGACGCGGTGTGGTTCCTGGGGCCACCGGAGAGACGTGCTCCCGCCGCCCTCCCAGCTTCGTCCCGGCCGCTCCCCAGCCCTCTGCTTGTCTCGCCGTCAGCTTCTTTGTCCACACAGCCCCTCCTGCCTGAAATGACTCGGCCCGGCTTGCTCGCCTGGGTAGCGGATGGTTAAAACAGCACTGCCCTCGAGTGCGTCCTGTGACACACCTGTCCGCCTTCCAGCTTCATCAATGGCCGCCCTACCTGAGACCCCAGCCCTTGGCATGTTCCCCGACACAGCATTCATTACATGGCAACACTATTTGTTTAGGTGTCCATCTTCCTCCCGGAACTGAGAAGCCCATGAGGGCGGGAACTCTTACTGTTCCTGTCACCCCAGCACGACGCCCGGGTCCCAGGACGCGTCAGTCCCACCGTGGTCACTGCATGGAATGGAGATGGCTCCCAATCAGGGTTGAAAACTGCAGTTCCTCTCAGTGTCTCCTCTCGACTGATGTTGATTCTTCTTGCATAACTGATTATATTCCTCCTTTCTTTCGAGTCCCGCTGTCCCCATGTGGGTGCCGGCCCTTCTAGCCTCAAATTGTCATCAAGGCCTAAACTCCCCTAGCACCCCCCGAGCTTCAAGCATCTCTCTGTTCATGAACTGTGCGCCCGCGGGGTCACGTCAGGTCACACTGTGCCCACTCTGATCCTGGCACAGATGGGACAAGGCCCTGCCCACGGGCACATGGTTCTCCCACAGTCTGGCCCTTCCCTAAGGCTCCGACTGGAGGAAAATTTTGTGTTTCACTAGATAAGGAGGTGCTGTTTAGCGTGTGCCTCTAGGGGCTCATCCGATTCTGAGGCTGGGGGCCTCTGCGCCTGATAGTTTAGGAATTTAAAGTGAACTAGTGGCGGTATATGTTTTCGAAGTGCGGTTGAAATCGCTTCTGCCTTTTCTCATCGTCTCTGCTGGTGTGAGTTTCTCACCTGGAGGGACCGGAAGCCCTCCCCTGGCCCCCTCGTGGAGGGCAGTTTGCTGGGGCTCACGCACGTTCGGCGATGCCACAGTCAGCTGACTCACCAGCCTGAGGTCATAATTTATCCAACGACGTGCTTCTGCTCTGTCTCTGCCACCAGACTGGAGGCCTCTCCCGGGCACCATGCCTCCTTCATGTGTATTTTCTCAAGCAGACACAGTGCTCGGCACGTGGCCGCCACATAGTTGGTGCTGTGTTAAGAATGGGTCAAGGTCACAGTCATAAAATTTGTGAAAGGTGAAGTTCTGAAAAAGACACAAATGCCTGTGTGTAAAGTGGTCACGAGCATGATTTTCCTCCCACTAAGACTGAGCTTTAAAAAGTGAATCCTGTTTAGATGTCTTGTCCGTTTTGAAAAAAATAGGACTTTTCCCCCCAGGCCTCCTCTGTACAGGGTTAGACTGTAATTAGGTTAAATTAACAGATCTTAGACCAATAGTTAATTAAATATAAAAGACTAGAAAAGAAAGCTTAAAGAAACAGGAGCTTTAACCTCTAAATATATATATAAAATTCAAACTAGAAAATTGTCAAACTCTAGGAGAATTCCACAATGGAAAAAAAGAGATACAGAACTGGAAATAGTACTCCATTAGGCATTTTGGCAAAAACGGGTGATGTAACATCCAGTAGAGACAGGTAGCTCCCAGCGTCCACTCTTCTTCCCTTCCTTGTAGTTATAAACCACTTTTTGGATGGACATGTGGTCGTCCATAATAAAATTTCGCATTCTTTCGTGCCGCTCTGTGTGGCTGGCTGTGTGTTCACGACCAGGCCAAATGGACACAAGCAGAAGTGGCATCTGCAGTGTCGGAATGTTCTGTTTTTTTTTTTTGTTTATTTGTTTTTTTTTTTCCCCTATAATTCTTTTTCCATTTCTCCTTCCCGCTGGCCTGAAATGCAGATGGAATGGCTGAGCTCCAAAAACCCAAATGGACCCTGAGATGACTTTGGGAATGTACACCGGAAATCAAAATAATACAGACGCCGGACTGATTTTCTTTATACTTCTTGACTGTGAGAGGGGAATAAACTTCTGTCTTACTGAAGCCACTGCTATTTTACATATGTGTCACCTTAACTGACACCTTAACTCCTCGCCTGTTGCCGAATGACAACTCCGCTCTGGATTCTCACCAACTTAGGTTTTAGAAACAGGAGCACGTCATGGAGTGAAAGCACAGGCTTCGCAGTCAGAACACAAGGGTCCCAGTCTTGGCACGGTCAGGTTTCTGGGACTTGTTGCCATTCGGTGTGACACAGAGACTGTGCTGACGACGAGACCTTCTTCTCGGGGTTCTGAGGAGGACTGCATGATGTCAGGGGGCATGATACGTGAGAAGGGGCGTGGTAAATTATAAAGTATGACAAGGTTTTTGAAATTTGCTTCTACTTCTAGCAAGAGAATGATGAATCATGGGCTCGTTAAGTGGTAGAGGAAGCAGGCCCACCCAGGGCGAGGCACTAAAACGCAGAGGCCCGGCTCTCTGCAGCCTATCACTCAAGGCCAGTGACATTTAAAAGGAAGAAACCGATAAAAATATTTCCCGAACAGGGACCAGTGGATGCTGCTCCAAGGCTGTACTTGGCATGGTGCCCACCCTCTGTATGGTAAATACTAAGTAAATGTGACTTCTCCTATGACTACTGCTCCCACAGTTACAGCCACGGCATCTGTACCAGTTAAGGTGGCACTGTCGGCACGTTCTTCTCCCATTGGTAGACCTCTGTGTCAATCCAGACCAAAATCCTACTGCTCGGAGTCGCAACAAGGGGAATCACATGATTTCAACATTTAACATCAGAAGACGAAGTGAGCACGATACATTTGCGGCCTTGCCAATGCAACCGCAGTTCTTACGTTTGCTACCCGAGTAGCGGACGGTCCCCTTCAAAGGTGACTTCGCCGACTTTTTTTTTCATCGAACCCACAGGAGGACCAACTTCAGCCGAGTTTTCACGTGGCCCGGGAGTCTCGCTACGGCTTTAGAGTGAGCTAGATTTTGGAGACTGCCTTTTCTCACGGTTCGCGTGTAAATCTATGGTTCAATGATCGAGGGACAATCATATGTGTCTTATTTAAAAGTTGCCAGTGACCGTCTCACTGCCGGTGCCCTCCTAGAGCGTCTTTAATGCACAGAGATGTGTTACAGAGTGGCGCTTCTCCAGCATTCCTCGGCGTGGGTCAGGGCCGCCTGCGGGGCCTGGTGAGCTGTGGAATCTGACTCGGTAGATAGGAGGCAGAGCAGGGATTCCGCATTTCAATATTTTGAGCAGCGAGGTTAAAAGTACTTCGGCTAAGTAAGTGGCAGAGTGAAGATTTAAACCCAGGTCTCTCCGATTCCAAAGGCCATCTCTTGTCCATGATGCCGAGATGCAGAAATAGAGTGCTGGATAATAAGTGAGCAATTGTGTTCGAGCTTAAAATTATTTGGGATAACTATTACGGGCAGCGTTAAAATTTAGATATACTGTTTCACAGAGACTCGAGAAAGAGCTAGAGAAAAATAACATTTTTTTTTTGAAGAAAGAACAGTGATAATCTGATAGAGATAAAAAATACAAAATAGAGTAAAAGATTATGGAAGACAGAAGATAAATATTTGCATTCTTAAAAAGTACAGAGAGAGCCACGACTCACCACATGTTCAAAATAATGACCCCAAACATTCACCCAGGGTCCCTCTGATCACCCGAGCGTCACCAGGTGACAACAACCGAGGCCACGATGACTGGAGAAGACAGCTCCATGACACAGAGGGAGAGCCCGCACTCCGCTTCAGCAGCGTTCCGGACACCAGCCAGCTCTGCCGGTAACTGCGAACCAGACCCACAGCGGCATGGAGACCGGCCGTGAGCACAAACGCGTGAGCGCGGAGAGCTCCCCAGATGCAGAATGAAGGCTGCTGTCTCTACGGTCCCTACATTTTTGGGTCAAACGAGACTAGCCATGAACGGCCAGAGAGTATTCCTCCTGATGCCACATTAAAGGCAATTTAAAAGTGGATTCTCGGCGTGTTCTCTGTGAGACAGCAAAGCCTGACTGCGTGAAAGCAGGCCGCGGTGTCCCCAGCAGCGCTGTGAGGCTTGGAGAGGAACATGCTGGCCTGTTTCTCATTAACTGCAGAAGTTTAGAAACACCACGAACACGTCTCCAGCCTCCTGCGATGTCCTGTTGTCCCTCTTCCTTCGACACGCCCACAGCCTTCCCGAACTCACTGACCGGGGTCTGTCAGGCCCCGCTACCTGTTTGTCACCTACTGCTTAGAGTTGGAGGCCTTTTCACTAGTCCCGACCTATTTTCAAAGGCTTTCTTTGCATTTATTTTGTCTTATGTTGTTTTGTTCATGTTTCGCTTTCTTGATTAGAATCTAAATGACTACACTGTTTTATAATTATAGGTTAGGTGGTTTCTCTCTCCCAGAACTGTGAATACTTTTCCTAGATTCTGTATCGCCAGTGCCTAGCACAGTGTCAAGCGAACAGCGAGCATTCGAGAAAATATAGGATAAACCACGCTTAAGCTCTGACGCAGAGATCCGGTGACCGTCACACACCACAGTCAGCCCTCACTTAACCTCGCCCACAGCCTGTGACTCTTAGCAAAACATACAACAAAACTGATTTTACCAGAGTCCGATTGATACGAGTTAAGTTCCTATGGCACCTCATCAATGTATAACAAAATGACATGTCATTCGAGGACCTGCTATATCATGTATTCAGAGGACTCTCTATCAGTGTTTGAACAGAAGTTCCTTTATCTTTTCTCTGTTTCTGTAATTCTGGCACACAGAGATTTAGGAAACAATCGGAGGCCCAGTCACATCGTTCCAACACTTTCCAGTTCTTTCCGATTCAAATCAATAGATGTTTCCTGCGCATCACCTACGAGCATGACTATGAATGCTGCGGGACCAGTTGCTAAGACCCCAACCCACGTCCGCTCTGTGGAAGGCCATCAACACCACGACAGTGAGTGTCCAGCCCTTGCCTTCTGTGCGTTTTGAAATGAATAAAACCCAATATATAACATGTGACATACTTGGTCAAATTGGGGGTCTTCTCCACGTTGTAGGGATTTCGTCAATGGTTTCTCCTAGACAGCAAAAGAATACATACAAGAAAAATTATCAGAGGCTCTTACATATTCCCAAAGAACTATCATTACTGTTATAATTTTCCTTATCTGTTTTTCTCTTTATGGGATGAACAGGTGCCGGTTTTCAAACGAGTAAGGAACTCCCCCTTACTGTTCTAACCTTAGTGTACAGCACTTGATCTCTGTCACGATTCTTACCATCCATCTTGACACACACCTCTTCTTCGAGCAAAACTGAAAAAGCAGATCCTTTAAGTGTTCCAGTGTTTTCAATGGAATCCACATAATAAAAACTATGGAACTCGTCTGGCAAATTTCACTATGCATCTTGAGACTTGACAGATAATAAAGTTGAAAGTGATACCCTATTCTATGTCTCTAGCTTTAGAAACAAAATACTGCCCAATTATTAGACTAGTGTTGAGAGCGAGCCCATCAACCAACCACACATTTACCAGGAGTAATCAGTGAATTTGGGGCACGTTGTGTGACTTGCAACTCATCTAGATCTCTGCAGAAATAATCCAGGAAGCGATGAAGGTCTACAGACATAATTCATGATTTCCCTCATCATTACACCTTTGTTTACATTAGGAAGCCTTAACCGACCCTCTAGCACTGCATTTTATATCTATTTATCCTTACCTGTCTCTTTTGGGGGGGGGGGGCGGGTATGGATATTACTATTGACCCCAATTTGCTTTAGGATTAGAAACCACGCAAAAGTTACATGTCAAAAAATAATGGTGAACTTCGGCCAAGGGAGACGTCCTAGAAGGACCCCGTGCACGTTTTGCAAATCAGACAGCCCTGCTCCTGGCTTCACTTCTCCAATGCCCTCCTCCAACTGAAAAGGGGATGTGAGCCCAAGGTGGATGCGAGCCCCCCACCCTTGGGGTCTTTGTTCCTGAAGAGACAGGTGCCTGTGGTGGTCTCAGTCTGGCTGTCTGAAGCTTTACCCAGAGCCAAAGGCATCAACCGCTCTATCTCAGTTGCAAAATCTAGTTTCGAAATGTGTATTTATCTAAAATAAAGGGAATACTGCATTAAGGGTGAATTAACATTTTTCTCTTCAGAATATGGTATTGAGAACATACTAGTGGGAGAGCGGATACGAAAATGTCAATGAGAACGAAGAACAATTGAAGGGGCACCAGGTCGGGCTGACTGCTTGGGAAGACAAACACAGCAATTACACGCAAAGCTTTCTGTGCACGTGAAGGTTACAATGCCGTCTGAAGTTCTTTGTCAAACCAGTTAAAATACGAATATGAAAACCGAGGAAGTGAAAACGTGTGGTGCCGAGTCCCACAGATGTCCCTGGAACAAACCCCGTACAAACATTTCTACTCAACGCTTTATTTCTCCAGCACCGATGGTAACCGAGGGCTAACAACTGTCAAATGTGTGGCGGAACGCTGACGAGCAGGGTCCCGCCACCGGTGGGGGAGTCGGAGACGGTAAGAGTGGTCCATGGCCTTTTACGAGAGTTATCTGTATTCGGTCAGCCCAACAACTGTCACTTCCTCAGGGACGCCTGTCTCTGCATCCTCTCCCGACACGTCCGCACCCGTTACGTGCCTGCAAAGCCCAGACACTTCTCCTTCCTCGGCACTTAGCGCAAAGCCACATCAGGGTGTGGAATCACGTGGTACAGCCACACGGTCATGCGTGATGAGCCAAGTGCCACCTCCACTGGACCACAGGCTCCAGAAAACGCTGGGCCCTCTGTTTCTCCCAGAACGTGGAGTGAGTAACAGGGCAGAGCATGGCTTGGCTGTAGCCAAACATTTGCCACATTCGCCAAAGCTCTAGGCCAATGGCAGCCAGTTTCTTCAAATACGAGATCCTCTTACGTGTGTGTGTGTGTGTGTGTGTGTGTGTGTGTGTGTGTGTGTGTTTTGTCGTAGGTTAAAAAAATTTTTTTATAGGCTTTTTCATTGTGGCATTACACAATGTAAGATTCACCACTACGACCATTTTTAGTGTAAAATTCATCGATATTAAGTCCATTCACACTGCTGTTGGACCATCAACAGCACCTATCTTTAAAAAAAGGCCCCTTTTAACATTAAAAACTTTTAAGGAATTCCTAAGCACAGGCCACATGCTCACACCCTCAAACATGCGAGATAGCAATTTTATTTTAGCGCGTTATTCAAAAACCATATAGAATGACGGAGTGAGCACCGTGACTTCAGTGACACTTTTAATGGCCCTATACCACAACGACGACACTTATTTTACATACATTGGAAGGATGGCGACACCTCTACATGGGGGACCACAGATGACTCGGCCAAGACACAGGGCCTGGCACCCATGTGGACCTGCAGACCCCTGCAGCCGCTCAGGAGCCCACACCCTGGGGACTGCGGTCCTCTATTCCCAACCTGAAGGACAAGACCCTGCCACAGCGAAGGAAGGGAGGTGACCGTGACCTACAACATGCTTACACTGCCCACACCCCAGAGTTCTTTCTCCCGCCACTAATGGGGCGGGAATGCTGAGAAATGTGATGTTTTATGCTCACGCATAGCTGCATACGTGTGTGGGGAGTGACAGATTGCGAGTCTCAGTTTCTTTAGTGGGCAAACGTAACATGGGACCTTGCTGCCATACACAAGAGTCAAGTCCGTTAGCCAGGAACTTGGGTTCGTGCCTCAATAAACCCACGTACCTTTACGTGATGTTTTCCTTAACTGTTTTTACACTAATACGCTATCTTAATCATATTCTCCAAAGACTTAGTTTAAATGTCACTTCCCAGATTAAGCCCTTCCCCAGTTTTCCCTGGCAGTATCACCGGTTACTTGTCACATGGCACTCGGTTTGCATCTGTTCTTGTCTGCATTTCTGTGGAGCTCTGGCTTTGTCCGTCTCCCTACACTCCCGGGACGTAGCTGGAACATATCAGGGTTTGTTAATTGACCGAACACATCCCCACACTTCTGGGGACATGGCTTTGGGCGGAGAGAGTCAAGTTCACGGTTTTCCATGCCCGAGATTAGATTTTATTAGTGTCAGGTTAGACGTGGGGGAGAGAATATCATGCTGAATGAAAAATGAAGAAGGAGGGAAGGAGGAAAGGAGGGAGGCGAATTTGCTCAGCTCGGAAGAC
>NW_011889228.1:558638-570404 GCF_000151845.1 Pteropus vampyrus | reverse complement strand
AAAAAATTTTTTTATAGGCTTTTTCATTGTGGCATTACACAATGTAAGATTCACCACTACGACCATTTTTAGTGTAAAATTCATCGATATTAAGTCCATTCACACTGCTGTTGGACCATCAACAGCATCTATCTTTAAAAAAAGGCCCCTTTTAATGTTAAAAACTTTCAAGGAATTCCTAAGCACAGGCCACACGCTCACACCCTCAAACACACGAGACAACAATTTTATTTTAGCGCGTTATTCAAAAACCATATAGAATGACAGAGTGAGCACCGTGACTTCAGTGACACTTTTAATGGCCCTATACCACAACGACGACACTTATTTTTACATACATTGGAAGGATGGCAACACCTCTACATGGGGGACCACAGATGACTCGGCCAAGACACAGGGCCTGGCACCCATGTGGACCTGCAGACCCCTGCAGCCGCTCAGGAGCCCACACCCTGGGGACTGCGGTCCTCCATTCCCAACCTGAAGGACAAGACCCTGCCACAGTGAAGGAAGGGAGGTGACCGTGACCTACAACATGCTTACACTGCCCACACCCCAGAGTTCTTTCTCCCACCACTAATGGGGCGGGAATGCTGAGAAATGTGATGTTTTATGCTCACGCATAGCTGCATACGTGTGTGGGGAATGACAGATTGCGAGTCTCAGTTTCTTTAGTGGGCAAACGTAACATGGGACCTTGCTGCCATACACAAGAGTCAAGTCCGTTAACCAGGAACTTGGGTTCGTGCCTCAATAAACCCACGTACCTTTACGTGATGTTTTCCTTAACTGTTTTTACACTAACACGCTATCTTAATCATATTCTCCAAAGACTTAGTTTAAATGTCACTTCCCAGATTAAGCCCTTCCCCAGTTTTCCCTGGCAGCGTCACCGGTTACTTGTCACATGGCACTCGGTTTGCATCTGTTCTCGTCTGCATTTCTGTGGAGCTGTGGCTTTGTCCGTCTCCCTACACTCCCGGGACGTAGCTGGAACGTATCAGGGTTTGTTAATTGACCGAACACATCCCCACACTTCTGGGGACATGGCTTTAGGTGGAGAGAGTCAAGTTCACGGTTTTCCATGCCCGAGATTAGATTTTATTAGTGTCAGGTGGTTAGACGTGGGGGAGAGAATATCATGCTGAATGAAAAATGAAGAAGGAGGGAAGGAGGAAAGGAGGGAGGCGAATTTGCTCAGCTCGGAAGACACCATCTGAATCCAGGGCAGAGACCGGTGAGGCTCTTGGCCCTTGAGAAAAGAGGATGGCAGAGCGTGGTTCTCCCTGAGGTCCTCCCGGGGGAGGCATCCGAGGTCGGCAAGAAGCTAAGGTCCGCACATTCCAGACAGCCTGGTTCTCAGAGGGCGTGACATCAGTAGTCAAGTAAAATTCACAGAGGATCGACAACGGGTACTGTGAGAGCGGTGGAAATGGACGATCGCGAGAGAGGCCCAAAACGACGGTCCGGTTGTTCAGTAGGAATGCTGCGCCTGCGTACTTTTGGAATTTGTCTTTCTGTTTTGGTGCTATTGTATTTATTTATTTATTAAAAGTCCATTAATTGAGCTGAATGATTAGTTTTTGTTTTTGTTTTTTTTTTTTTAGGCAAGGCAACCCTTGGTTGACCTCACAGATTACAAGGACCTTGTCAGTTTATAATCCCGTATTTATTTTGTTTGTTTGTTTATATTTTACAACACCTGGTCTTCCTAGGGGGTCTCCCATCCAAGTACTAACCAAGTCCGACCCTGCTTAGCTTCCGAGATCAGACGGGATCGGACTCGTTCAGGGTGGCGTGGCCATAGACTGAATGATTAATTTGTGAGGATGAGTTTTAAAAACCAAACCTAATTCTGAGGTGATGGATTGCCGAAAATTCTTAGTAGCCCAAAGCCAAGAGACCTTGGTCTGTGACCCAGCCTTGCCCAGAAGCCCCAGCTCACGAGGTGACAGAGAACAAAAGAGATGGGCAAACCAGAAATGGCGGGAGACCTGGCACTGAACCTCAATGGCCGATGACGGCACGAAAGAGAGAAAACTAACGTCGAGTCCCTTCTGATGAAAGCAAATGCTACAAAACAGTCATGACCGAAAAAAAAAAAAAGAAAAAAAAATCAAGCTTGAATCTGACCAAGCATTTAGATATAATTTCTAATTTTTAGGCAATACAAGCATTAGGAAGGAGGTACAGGAAAACTGTGTATTATGCCACAGGGATGCAAACAGCAAAATCCAGCCCGAAGGAAACAGAGTGAGAGACATTTCTTCACTAAGGAAGTTGCAAGGGGGAGAAAAAGAGAAATGGAGGGCGGTCCCATTGATTTTTGCAATGTGTGGCTTCCATCTGGATCCCGATTCAAGGAATCTATTAAAGTATGGCATTCGTGAGACTATTGGCAGTTTGAACAGTAATTAGCTATTTGACGATGTTATGGAGTTGTTAATTTTTTTAGGTGTGGGTACTGCAGTTTTATTTTTAAAAGATCTTTCTCTTTTAGAGATACCTGCTGAAACACGAAGAGATGAAAATGATATGGCTTCTAGCATTCGCTTCAAATAAGACTGGGGGGAGGTGTAGGGAGTGTGTGACAAACTGACCACGAGTTGACAGCTGTCGAAGACGATGGTAGGTATCACTACGCTGTCTTTCTGCTTTAGTAGGTGTTTGAAATTCTCCATTAAAAACTAAACGACAAAAACTAAAATAACAGAAGGACATAATACATCGCTTCCGAGGTCATTAACCCAAAATCTTACAATGTCTCCCTCCTCAAGATGGAATAAACCACTTCCCAAAACTTATTTTGGTAGCACTTATCCAACGTTGATCTTTTCCGAGGGGCATCACAGAAGGGACCCCCCACGCTTCTTCCCACTCAGACAGGCTTTGCTGGCAAACACCTCGCCTGCTGAGCGGAGCCCAGAGCCCGCACCTGCTCCTCTCTACTTTCGAGTTTCCTCCCCCGAATCAAAGACCACTGGTGTCCCGACCCGTCCAGAGGGGCTCTGTCCCGTTGAGTGACCTTGCAGGGGTGTCGAGCATTTCCATCGGAAAAGAGAAAGGCCCCTGTTTGTGCTTTCCACACTGTGGGACATTTCAACCGCCCCGCCCTCCCCTAAGAAAACACAATTTCTAAAAGGCCCTTGTGTCCCTATGTACCTGAGTCGGAGAGGAAGGCCAGTGACTTCCAACTCAGTCGTAAACATCTTGGTGTATACTAGCTACATTTACACTTTCTAGTCTCTTCACACTGGGCCTTTCTGTAATCCTAAGAGAAGGGATGGCCATACACGACCGGACACACAGTTAGACCTGTCTACAGAGAGTCTTCTGTATCAAAAGGGTTTTATTTGTGGGATACAGGGGGCCCATTTAATAAATCACTTTCTACTCCACCATTTTACTGCTTAAAAAAAAATCCCAAGTGTGCCCCATGCAGGTAGGGCTTCACTAACTGAAAAAGCTCCAAATTATTACCACCCTCGGAGATATTTCAATAAACACGCAACCCAGCGACGCCACGAGAGTGAATGTGAGATTATGCAATTTGTCTAATATCTCATCGGCCTTGATCAAGGTGCTATTTCAATGTCTTTTAATTAATAATACAACAGTTCAGTATGTGGGCTGGAATCTGAGCGGTGTGAGATTGAATCCTAGGTCCCTTATTTACAACATAGGGACCTTAGTCTAAGCCTCAGTCACCTTTTAGGCCAAATAGGGATAAATAACACCAATATGCCTCAGAGAACTGAGCAATGAATGGCACAGAGCCCTCGCGGTTATTAAAATCGCTAGCATCATTATTCCTGGGATTAGATAAGATGAAAAAGGCTGTCATCTTTCATAAGTTTCAGGAACCGGAACTGAGCTCCGGGTGTTTTCCCGGAAGCACCCCTCGCAGTGACACTAATTAAAGCTTTAATTTAAAAATGCTTCCGACTGTAACTAGCAAGCCATATTACAGAAGGCAGGAAAACACATTACAAAGAGTGATCGCCCTTCTCTCTTAAAAATAATAAGCCGAACGTTATTTCAATGACTTTAATTCTTAATATGTAACTTGGAGGCGACCTTTTAATGGAATGGCAGGATGTGATAAGAACCCACATTAAAAAACTAAACAAAACCAAAAAAACGCCACCACAAACTCCTCAAGTCTTGAAACTACAGTGTTTTTGCTCATAAGGCACGTTTGTGTGGACCTGACGCGGGGTTCCGACGTCATCGGCCAGGATCTTTGACAGCATGCACGTCTACTCTGAGTACTTAAAGAATTTTCAGGCCTGAGCTACCATTATCGGGGTCTCTCGTCACCACGACACAGGACAATGAGAGCGCGCTGCCCTGTCCCCACGGGCCCCTGGTGACAGTGCCCTTCTGAGCTGGGGGCGAGATCTGAAACGCCGCTGAAGCGATTTGCCCACCACCAGCAGCACATGGCGGTGGGCACCGTCCTTAGCCCGAACCAAAGAAACACGGAGTTCTAGGGCTCCCCATGTCTGATATGGCTTTCTCTCTTCGGATTTCGTCTGTGCGCACGCTTGGGCTCGACTTAGGGAGATCTAAGGAGATCACAGGCATCACAGGTCTGCACGCGCATTGCTTCTCCCCACGAGTCTCCCCAGGCACGAGGGGCCACCAGGGTCCCGGGGTCTGAATCATCCTGGAAATACAGCCTGGCCATCTGGACGACCCACAGGGATCATCGAACTTCCGGTGGAAGCTGGAGCCTGCTTGGTGCCTGCCCCAGCTCGCCCGCAGGTACGAACGGATGCTGGTCTTTCATCCTCTCCGGCTTTCTGATAAGAAGAGTGAGCGCCACCCAGACCCTAAGCGACCTGTGCAGACGGCCGCTCATTCGAAAGGACCCAACGGTTGCCCTTTCATTTTATTCAGTTACCCATAGAAATTTCCTTAAAACAATGTATGCTGATTTTCACCCAAAATATCGGTGAGGGGGTGGGGGGATCTCACAATTCAGAGAAGGACAGAGTAGCTCCACTGAGTTAAAGGTGCTAGCGAGTAAGACGCTGTGTAGTGGCCGATGACATGAAATACGAAGGCAGATCCAAATCTGGAAGAATGTTCCAGCAATGTTATTAAAAACGAAAAATGCTTTGAGAGAATCTGCCCTGTTTGCAGCTGGCTTTGCACACGTCAGTGAGGCTCATTTCTCTGCCACATCGACCAGTCCTAAGGACAAATGCAGTGTTTGAACAGTAGACGGGAAACTGCAATTAAATTTAGCTACGAAGTTCATTTTAAGTGGACAAAAGTACGAGACATGGAAGATGCCACCTTCACTCACCTGTTTCTGGATTGCATTCTACTTTGTTGGCATTTTTACTTTTTTCATCCTGATATGTCCCACTAAGTGTGCATGTGATGTCCAGGAGACATTTGGTGCACATGGGGGGGAACCTCCCTGCTCCACCCCTGGGGCCGTCCCCATCAGCCAGCCAGCTCCTCGCCCCCCGCCGGCCAGCCTCCCTCCGCTGGCTCTTCTTCCCGGCCAGCAACATGCTTGGACCTTCTCATCAGAGCCAGCCCTGAACACATGCCCACCTCTGGCGACCGTCTCCCTCCAACTCCCATCTCACCTGGGTTCTTCGGTGAGTAACTTGTGCTTCCTGTCCTCCCTCTCCCCTAATTCCTTCTTCGACCACCTGCAAGCTGACTTCTCTGTCACCACTAAAAAAGTGCCCTTAGGGGTCCCAGGGACTTTCCAAACCACAAATATGGTGGCCATTTGCCAACACGTTTCTTTTGGGACATTTCGGCCTCAGTGACACGCTGCTGATTACTCCCTTCTTGGTACTTGAATCATTCCACTCGCAACGTTTCTCCTCCCGCCTCTTTAGATATTCCTTTTCTAGGTCCTTCATCAGACCCACATACTCACTTATGAGACATTCAATAAAGGGTGCATACCAAAACATATAAAGAAGTCACATGGCTCAACACCAAAACAACAAACAATCCAATTAAAAGATGGGCAGAGGGCCTGAATAGATATTTCTCCAAAGAGGACACACAGATGGGCCAATAGACACATGAAAAGATGCTCCAGGTCACTAATCATCAGAGAAATGCAAATTAAAACCACCATGACATATCATTTCACACCCGTAGAATGACCATCACTAATAAAGCAAAGAACAACTGTTGGCGAGGACGTGGGGAAAGGGGAGCCTTCGTGCACTGTTGGTGGGATTGCAAATTGGTAGAGCCACTATGGAAGGCAGAGTGGAGATGTCTCAAAAAATTAAAAATGGATCTACCTTTTGACCTAGTAATTGCACTTCTGGGCATTTAGCCCAAGAAAACCAAAACAATAATTCATAAAGATCTATGCGCCCCTATGTTCACGGCAGCACAATTTACAATAGCCGAGATATGAAAGCAACCTAACTACCCATCAACAGACGCTGCATAAAGAAATTATGGTTCATATATACAATGGAATATTACTCAGCCATAACAACAACAACAAAAAAAAATGAAATCCTACCATTTGCAATGACATGGATGGACTTAGAGAGTGTTTTATGCCGAGCGAAATAAGTCAGACAAAGGAAACTAAACACCATATAATTTCACTTAAATGCGGACTCTAAGGAACAAAAAAGAACAAACTAATCGAAAACAGACTCGCAAATGTAGAGGACAATCTGGTGATGGCCAGGGGGAGGAGGGTTGAGGGGCTGGAAGAATGGGGGTGAAGGGTTAAAGAAGTACAAATCAGTAGTTGATAGATGGTCCCGGGGATGCGGAGCACGGCAGAGGGGACGCAGTCGGCAGTAAGGTAAGGGCTGTGTGTAGAGCCAGAGGGAAGAGAGAGTCATCAGGGGGATTGTTCCATAAACTACAGAAATGTCTAACCAATGTACTGCAGACTTGAAACTAATAAAAAAAATCACCTAACGCAACATGTCTTAGTATTATTCTTAGCATGGCCTGCAGAATTCAAAACTTGTGCTGGTTAGGTTACTACAACACTAAAGACCGCTGCCGCCTAAAATCGTACCAAGGACTTTCAGTAACGTCAAAATGCAAAACGCCGTGTGGAAACATAGCAATATTACATCACGGTGGATGTAGGAATGGACTTAGGTGCTAATTTCTATGTCATATCACTGAACTGATTTTTACTGGCATTTTCCGTCACTTTAAAATATGATGATCTATTTCCAAATGAGGTTTTGTGTTAAAAAATTATGTCTATAAAGGGTAAAAAGAAGCCCTTTTTACCCGGAAACTAGACTGAAAACAACTTCAGGAATAACCTTCTTCTGGTTTCATACTTTCCAAAAGAAGAAACTTTGATAATCTCATAAAAGTGACGGCCTTATTGTAGATGAATTGAATTGGCTACCATTAAGTTGGAATAGAAAGCCCTTGGTTCTCCTTCATTATTTCATGCTACTTTTCACATGGTTTATTTGCTATAAGGTTCAGTCAAACTTTTACCACCGTGGTGCATTAAATTTCATTTCTCACCTGAAAAAGTCCCTTTTAACAGCTGCAAAAGAAAGGCTTTTTATCTATGACTCCAAGAAGATTCACATTAAGGAAAACTAACTACGAGTTGGATGGTGTACAGAAAAAAGCAGCTAAATGACACCTTTCAACAATTCTCTGGTTTTAGCTACTGTTACTATATTGTTTCTGGGTTGAGTTTTCAGATTTCCGGTGAATGCCTACAAGATTAAGCAAGGAGGGCCAGGCTGGGCTGCTATGCTAAGAAAGAACTATTTAAAAGTTCCTTATTTATCTATAATTTGGAAGCTAAGCCAGTACTTTGTCAAGTGTAGCATAAATATCACTTTGATTATCGCGACACTCAGTAGGGAACTGAATCTAGAAATCATGTTTATTCTCTTTACGTTACCCTTATTAGGTCTGTGGAAGCCAGAGAGGCCTCTATTTAAAGAGGAGTTTGGCTAAACACACTAGCTAGCTGTCCTTTCGGAAGCTCACTTGAACCCGCAAGGCAGGGAGCCAATAAAGCTGGAGTTTCTGCCATTGACACGGCCGTAGTCAACAGACATGCAACGCAGGAAGACTGGCACACACGACAGTGCAGGAAAGCCGCCAACTTGCAGGTTTGGTCATACCGAAACGTTACGAAGTATCACGTGGTTGAAGCTGGTGAGTGGCTACGGGGCCGTGAGCACGGCTAAATATAGGTTTTACAGAAATCCACCATGGAAAGATCCACACTGAACGAGAGGCCGTGAGTCCATCCTGCAATTACTGCGGAGTTTCTTAATTCACAGATTCCTTAAATATTAAGAAGCGTCCCGGTTAAAGGAGCTGATCATTTCTGATATCTAGACGTCTTTAGATGACTCGGGTATCTGAAGAGGTGAAACATAAGACTATGGCTGAATGACCAACCTCCATATGGGCCAGCGGCGAAAAACAAAGCTCTTTGATAACTTCAAGTAGACTGTACCCTAACCTCTCATCACGCCTGGTCTAAAATCACAAGAGGCGCCACCGGGCTGAATGTGCAGTTCACGTGCCAAAGGCCTTGCTTGCTTGGAGCCACAATCGAATTCACTAAAACTACTAGAACAGCTCGTCATATATAGTTTGGTGGTGGTGTCATCATTATAGCACGGTGTCCTGCTCAACTACGGGGTTAGCGAGAGTTGTCCCGATGCCAGCCCCGTGACATCGGCACCCAGGAAGAGCTGGAATCCTAAGACACAGGGCCAAGGAATGAAGGTTTGTCAACAGACGTTACTGCCCAACCCTGGCACGACGTCAGCGCGCAGTTCTGCTGGCAGTAGCTGAGCGCCGGGCCTTTCGATGCCGGTGCCACCACGGCTGTTTGCACAGGCCCGGGCTTACGGCCTGACACAGCTCATTACAGGTCCCTGGCATATGCTGCGAGGGAGAGTGGCATCCTGCATTCTCTAAAGAATTCTCTTGCACACCAAGAAAATATGTCATGTTGCTTCTAGTTTAGAAATTCCCTGTTTCTTTTATGGCGGCGAACCAGCGGGATCACGTTACGCTGCTGTCAAGCCTGCATTCCGGTGTAACACGCGGCTGGCGTCTTTGTGAGGACGTGTCTGTCACCCCGCGCCCGTGCCCCAAGCGCCACGCAGGGACATCCATGAGAGCCCACCTGTGTGTGGTCATGGGCTATTCTGTGAGCAGGGCTACCAGGCTCAGGCACTCCCAACAACAAAACCTCCATGTCCACGTCACTTTTCCTTAAACCCAGGACACCGCAAGGAGGTCACGGGCTCTGCTAAAGGACAAGAAAGTTAGGCGGGCTTTCTTCTTCTGAAGTTACGCACATCTTTGCCTTATTCCGAGTTTCAATCAAAGGAGAGAAATAATGACTTGCTTCTAAGTCTTAGGTGAGTTAGAAGTTACTCCTCTTCTTCCCATTGACATTTGATGCCAACAGACTGTGGATCCAGACAAAACCCAACACCCGACTCAGCTCCCACTGCGGCTCATCGCAAGGACAATGGACACTTAAACCACGGTGGCGTCACTGAGACATGTCGTATACACCCAGAGGCGTGGACAGTCAATGCTTATATTTCATTCGTTATGTATGTTAGAAGTAAAACTGGGTCTGACTGTCAACATGTCATAGAAAGCAATGATGGGTCACGTTTAAGTGACTTTTAGAAGCACAGGCTAGGGGCAGGGCTATCCTGACAAGCCACATTTCTTGTGTTTTGGCCGAATTATAGGAAGGATGGTGAACAAAAGAGGTAGCCAAGAAGTGTGTCTGAAATGTCCAGTTACAAGATATAAATCATGGGATGCGATGTGCCGCACGGCGACTATAATTAAAACCACTGTAGTGTATATTTGAAAGCTGCTAACAGAGTACATCTTAAAAGTTCTCATCACGAGGAAAAAAACGGAACGATGTGAGGCAGTGGATAGTAACTAAATTTACTGTGGTGATCATTTCGCATTGTATACAAATATCAAATCATTGTATACTTGAAATTAACAAATGTTATATGTCACTTAAATTTAATAAAATAGGAGAACTATTAGTTTGATTTGATGACTAATTTTAAGGAAATAAGATGTTTCTCCTTCTGAGGTTTTTAACAAATATAAAGATATGAATAGGGGAAAAAAAAGAAAATTCTTGAGATTTCCTAAACTTGCTTTACTTAGTTGAACAATCTAGGCTTTCACACGTGACCTGGCATGACGGTGTTCCTGCTTGTCCCCAAGACCCCTACCCTCTGTGACACTGTCTTGGAAAGGCTTTGAAACCCACTCTGTGTGGGCTCACTTCAAATCCCTGGTTTTATTTCCTGGGTGCTCATGATTTATAGTGGGGTAATCCTTAAGTGTGTTGCTGGAGACACAGCAAGATCACGGGAGTGCTGTCTTCTCTTGCACACTTTCATTTGCCTCTGCCACCTCTCGGAGCACAAATCCCTAAAGGAACCAGACCGGGTCTGCTCGCGCCAGTGTTGGCCATGCCCCACCCCTTGCTATGGCCAAGTTCAGGACGAGCACCAGACAGCCACAGTGACTGGCAATGGCTGCCAACCGCCCTGCTCAAGCCTCCGTCCCTTTGGAATAACAACATAGAGGAGCAGTACCAGGCTGACCACCGAAGAAGTCTCCCGGAGGTGTGATTAGTGGGTGCCAGAGCCTCAGTGACAAGGAGGATGATCATGATGACAACTGAGCACCTAGAGGTGCTAAGCATTGCATCAGGTGCTCCACACATCACCTTTAAACCTTCAGCCACTCCACGAGCTAGGTCTGTTACCCACCTGTGCAAAGGAGAAAAGAGCCAGACCGGCTGGTGGGCCCAAGGCCACCCAAGGCCACCCAAGGCTGAAGAGGCGACTCGGGATTCAAATCCAGATTGGGCTGAATGCAAAGCTGTTTTGTCTTTAGCGCTATCAATTCTTGTCCATTAAATTTACAAAGTCAAGATTATGGGAGCTCCTGAATTTTGAAAAGTTGATGAGTCTCGTCTTTGGAATTTGAGAAGATGATTGCCTGTGACATGGTGACAGATGCTATACAGACTCATAGATAAAGGGAGCGTAGATTTTAAGACCGCGTCCCACTGCTAAGCATCAACCTGACCCCCTCTTCACACACAGGTCTGGTGAAGGGGAGGGCAGGTGACCATATCAGTGAATAATGAGGTGCTCTCAGATGCCTCGAGGCTGAAGGCCGAGAACCAAGGGACTGCAGAGCACCCGTGCTGAGGAGGACAAAGGACAGAACAGAGTCCACCACTATGAGTTTAGAAGTTGGCCAGACGACCTTCGGAAACACACACGTCCCTCAAACACTTTCTTTTGAAACTACTATATTAATATTATTTCATCCATTCACCCATCTATCCTTTCATTCACTCAAATACTCACTTGTTTATTCAAAAAAAAAAAATTTACCATCTACTATATATAAAGCAGAATAGAGGGTTTCTTCAACTTAAAAAAAAAAATCTGTGCCCCCACACTTCCACCCACCATAAAAATACACATTGTACACTATAGTCTGGTATGCAAACATAAAACTTGACATTTCAAAAGACGACATTTCCCCTTAAAACCTATCATGTACCCTGATATTTTCTATGCTCATCTATTCTCATACTCCGGTTCAATGAAGCCAGTACAGTTTGCTTGAGAGAATCATGTGACGGTTCGGGCAGATGGACAGGTGTGTATATCTACATCTGCATAACTGCGTGGACTCAGCAGGGAAGAAATCAAGTAAACCTTTTCAGATGGTGAG
>NW_011889228.1:535325-558013 GCF_000151845.1 Pteropus vampyrus | reverse complement strand
CAAAAGTATGTTTAAGGTGATCAAAGACATAAAATAGAAACTGAAAAAAGTAACAAAATGCACCTCACCTCCTCCGACAAATAGATTTTAAAAGAGAACCATACAGCATTTCTACAGATGAAAAATATAGTCACGTAAAATTCTCAACGGGCAGGTTAAACAACGAATTAGCATAGCCCAAGGGAGAATTAAGGAACTGAATGTAGACCTAAGAAAATGATTCAGAATGCAGTAGTGAGAGACAAAGAGATAAAAATAATAAAAGAAAGGTTAAAAGATATGTAATATAGCATGAGAAGGCCCAATACACATCTGCTGGGAGTACCAGAAAAAGAGAAGCAGGAAGGTGAAGGAATGATGATATTCAAAATTCTTAATCGCTAATAACTTTCCATAATTAATGAAAGATATAAACCTTCAATTCAAGAAGCATGAGACTCTCGAACAAGAAAATAAAATTAAATCCACATTCAAACACAGAGTAGTGAAACTTCAGAACACTACAAAGAAATAAACCATACAAGCATGCAGGCAAAAAAGCAAACGATCCATGAATAAATAAATCAACCACAGGTTTTTCAATAGCAGTTACAGAGGCAACGTAGAGGAATATACCGTCAAAAGTCTGCAGTGAAAGTAAATGTCAAACTAAAATTCTATTCCCAGCTCAACTATCACTGGGGAAGAAACAAAGCATCTTAGATAAATAAGACTGATGGATATTTGACTGACTCTTACCTAAAGAATGACCAAAAAATATACTTCTGTAAGAAGAAATTTTAAACCATAGAAGTATGAGGCAAGAGGGAAAAACATTCATTATATTATTTTCTGTACTTTATCTGTTTTGAAATAAAAAATATAAAAAAGGTGAAGATGACCCTATTTATCTTTTTAAAAACATTTTGCTTGGGAAAGGTGAAATAATGGTAAACTTGGACAAGAGCAAATGCCATCAAATGACTGCATAAAGCAACAAAAATAGAATAAAATTATTGATTAACCAATAAATATGAATATGACCTGAGCATCTTTGGGGTACAAATAACAATGCTGAATCAGGGAAATGAGTTTACAAGGAAAAAATATCTAAAATTTGATTTTGGTAGAACATTTTTCTTAGCTTTTTCTTCATTAAAGTTAGCTATTTGGCTACTCATAAATACGACTTTAATATTGTGTATAATTTATCCCACACAATCTAACTGATGGAGGCTCCTGAAGGAGTCAGTCTTTTAAAAATAAAACTGAAAAATACAGACTCCTGAGTATCACCATTAATGAGAAATCTATACTTTCAATTTTTGAAAAAATTACCCTTGCTATTCCCCTGTAAGTTTAATTATGTTAAAGATGTAGAATGCAATTTTGTGATTTGACACAAACCCATGTAAATCTAGGCTTTTAAAGGATTCAGTGTCTTTCTAAACAAAGCTAACTCGGCATGAGAACTAGGGGACATTTACCAAAATTCACTTTGAACGTACTATATGGACGTCGAAAATAACACTTCTTGCTATGGCTACAGAACACAATGCCGAATTCACATTTTTAGAATCAGGTAATGAGCCCTGAAACCCACTCACACTTACTGCCCCATAAGGAAGCAAATACAAGGACAAAAATTACTAAGCGTTTTTCAGCAGACAAGAAATGGATGTGGCACGGAAGCTTACTTCTCTGCCAAAAATACGAGGGGAACAAATAGTCTCTTTTTAGAAAAAGCAGTGATACTAAAAATTGATTGAATACATTTCCTCAGCTAAAAACACAATGTTCGTCTCCTTGGCCATCAGCATCTAGTGGACTCCTCTGAGGCACGTCACGCAGACTGGCTGATGAAAAGAGGGTGGACACTGTTTCTTTTCCATTTTTTTTTTTTTGTCTGGGGACATTTAAGTTGACTCACAGAGAGGAACAAATAACATTGACTTCTAATTAAAAAACGCCGCGGCCCAGGTCGTTTTTCAGACAATGTTTACTCCAAGGAGAAATCTGCCACGCAGACAAATTCCAAGCCGAGGAAAGGTGACAGAGCTAAAGACCCAAACGACGTCCCTGCCTAAACTCCTCAATCACAGTATTTAGGCTATGATTTGGGAAACGGGGGGCTCGAAAGGCGTCAGGACCTGGCCTTCCGGGCGTCCCTTTAGAGCTGTGTACGACTTCCCGAGTCCTCAGGGATTCGCCGTGATACGCACGCAGCACCAGCGCGCGCCGAGCTGCCGCCCGCCTTTTCTAGGGGAAGGAATGCTCCAAGTTTTCTTTGCTCCTCGCCAGGATGCCCTCCCCGTGACCTCCGGGGCCGAGGAACAGGACAGCCCGTGCCCGTGTGTTTTCGGAAGTCGGAGGAGACGATCTTACGTGAAGACCACGGGGACGGGCACTAGAGAGCGAACGGTTCGAGGGCAGGTCTGAGCCACTCAGCCTGAATTCAGATCAACTGTGTGCGACCCTGGGAATGACTCTGCCCTCTCGGTGCCAACCCTCCCGTCTGTAGATGGGGCATAAATACTGCCTACCTAGGACCACTGTGAAAACTGAAGGAGACAGCAAGTTGTGACCAGTGCCTGGCGCGCAGTAAGCACCTCAGAAACGTCCGCTGTTGCTATTAGTTGTAAGAGTTTTTAGAAACATAAACACATGGGTGAGTGGGCAAAGGGCCCTGTACCAAGGTTTGATTTAAACGAGTCAAACGGCAAAGCCAAAGAACTCTTTCCATGAGAAGTCAGAATCCAGGATGATAATCTCCCTCGATTTAATAAAAACTTGAAAATGCGAGTTTGTAACTTTCAGGTAACCGCGCACTTAACAAAGAGGCTCGAGTTCGGATTCCTAAACCTTAAATTGCGATGCTTACAGAGCGTCATCCATTACATATTTTTTAGAGACGTGTGTTGCGGGCTGCATAATGTTACATTTAGTGATTTTCGGCTACGATGCCATAGAGCAAGTCTTGGACTGTGTTTGTGTGCCCCAGTGTCCCCGCACCATAGAGCAAGTCTTGGATGTGTTCGCGTGCCCCAGTGTCCCCGCAGGAGGTCCAAAGCCCAGTGTCACAGAAAGAGCTGTTGTCGCTCTGGATTCCTTTCCTTCTCTCTCGCTGCGTGTCGCCATGGTCGGAAAACAAGGCATCTGACTCTACCAACTGCGCGCCCTTGCTGACCGTCTTTTTGAGATCCAGCCCTTGCTAGAGCAAGTAACGCCCCACTCCAACGCGTGCCTTATTTTGTGGCAGAATCATGGGCAAAGAAAGTCGCTGACATTCAAAGCCGTCATCGCACGAGGGACCTGACGGTATGTGAGTCAAGACTTTCTTGCCTCTCGATTTTCAGGAAACAAAGGGGTGCTTCTGCATGACTCGCCAAAAACCTTCCTCGGACAGTATGTCACTGAGACCCTATGTCCACACAGTGGCCGTCCAGGCAGCCACTTGAAGAATGACATTTTCCTTTTCTCATTTACTTTCAAAATAGGACAAAAGACGATGGCTAAATTATATGTAACAGAACAGAGACCGAACACAATTTTTCTATGATTAATGCTTCTTATCGTTCAACTATGCTCACTAGTCTTAAATGTAGTAGTGAGACATGCTACGGCAACGTATTTGCCGAGGATTGTTTGGGAGTCGATTTTTTTTCTTACATCCACTGGTAGGTATGTATATGTGTATGTATGTGTGTGTGTGTGTGTGTGTGTGTGTATATACACACATATATATGTATATACATATCTATATGTATACACATATGAAACCTTTGGAAATTCGGGGAAAAGCGATCTCCTCTTTCTCAGAGCTGTACAAGCTCCTCCGTTCAGTGTAAAGATGAATCTGAGAAGAAGCGCGTCACAGAGCATACTCACCAGCGGTTCTGCCATAATGATGCGAATCTTGCGCTCGGCCTGGGTGGTGAAGTTGACAAATAAACTCTTGAGGACATACTCTCCCGGTTTGCTGTCTGGGTCCACGTTGATGGGTAACATGGTCGGTGGCCCTTTCTCCCTTTGGGTGCCCGGCACGGGTGGAACTGGAGGCTTGATATAACCGTTGCCAACTGGAGAAGCTGAAAAATATAATGGATATTCTCACTGGCTGAGAATCACATCGTAAATATTCAGACCGGCTGTGTTCAACCACAGACATAAGGACATGAATCATGCCCAGAATATGCTGCAGTTAACATTACCTGGCCTTATTCTTTAGGAATGCTACCAGAACTTATTTCGACGACATTAAATTTATGTTAAGCCATATTTGATGATCTCAAAATATTTCTGGTTACCACATGGCTTCAGGTGAATTATGTTGCCTATACATAACACAGCTGATAAATCCTACAGCATTTAAGATGGTTTGGGCTTCTTTGTTTATGTTTCAGGGAAATACACTAAGAAAATGTGTATTAAAAAAGGGATTCCTGGTCTTCCTAATGGCTGGGAGTTCTCTGTCTTCTGTGCTTCATTTTAATAATGGAAAACAAAATAATGGAATAAATAATGGAAAAAAAAAAAACTCCAGAAGTTCCCAAGAACCAATTTTCAGAAGCCCAGCTGGCTTTCACTGTAAAAGGAATGCTACCCCCACTCCAAATTAAAAAAAAACAATAAATAAAGGTCAAAAGCTCAGGCAGGGCCCCGTGGACGTCCGAAGTGTGGGTTTGACCTTTCACTGTCGCGACCTTTGGTGGAAGCTGGGATGCCTCCCTTGGAGCAGATCGTGAGTCCCCAGCCAGTGGCCTCCCTTTAGAAAGCAAGTCAGACAACTGTTTTCATTTTCTAGTTATAGAAAATAAACTTTTTATTCATAAACGGAAATTTCACGTCTCCACTTTCAACTGTGCTCTGACACGTTAAGTCCTAACACGCCCTACCCACTTCTGCCGAGGCATTCACAGCCAAGGGAAGAAAAGTAGGAGTAAGTGCGCTTGGGATGCAGGTGTTGGGGCGCTGGGGGCAGGACAACGACGAAGCAGACGTTTAAAAGGAAGACTCGACCGTCGAACAGTGATGATAAAGGAAAGCTCCATGGAAACTAAACACTCTTCTCAAAACTACAAGTGGACCCAAGGCTTCTCTCACCTTCTTTCTACCTGAAGCCAAATCCCGAGGAAGCCATGCAAAAATGCTGTTTATTGCACGAGCTGCAGACATGTCCTTGCGCTGCACTGTGGACGCCCCTCGGCCTCCCGCCCTGGCCTCTGCCTCTTCTCTCTAGGTCCACTGGACGCCCCGCGGTCGAGGGTGCCCCTTACACCTAGAGCCGGCCAACACCGCAAAACGCGAAGAATATGGCCTCCTCAGCTGTAAAAATGAAACCTCCTGTGCACGACTGCGTTTGCTCTCCACTCACATATGCCCCATCCGAGTCTTGGCCCTCGGAGGCCGATGCTGGATGGACGGAGCGGCCCTTCTGGGGTCTTTACCTCGTTTGTTCATTCACGCCCAAGCCAAGCCTTCTTCGGTGGGCTGGAAGCCGCGCACGTCTCTGTCCAGCATTTCAGCAGCGCCCAGTGGTCATCGCCGACCGCACACCGCAGCCTGGCTCTGAGCCCCGCCAGCTTGCCTGCGTCCCATGCCTGGGTGGCGCAGCTGCCCGGCTGCCCCGCGAGCACACTGCTGCCACTCAGGCCTCCTGGTCCTCTCTCACTGCTCTGTCCCCTGCCCTCAGCTCATCACAGCCTCCTGTCTTTTGAGAGCCACTTCTGGTCTCATCTTTGCCAGGCCCCCCTCACCGGTAAGTGTGTGTCACTGGATCCAAATATCTAACTCACGCTCTCTGGAGCTGTACATCCTGCATTACCTGAGGAAGACGGGATGGACAGGTGACCCAAGTATTTACCCATCGGTCACGCCGTTTCGCTCTGGGTCGCCCTGTGACTGGACCATATCTTCCTCTAAACGTATCTCTGAAAAGTTTTCTAACGAGACTGTGGTCTCCCAGACCTGACACAGAGTTCTTCTTCCCACAGATGAGACCCCACACACTTTAGCTAACTAAAACGACATCGTACTTGACGTCTGCACGTCTTGAAGTAATTCATAGGGAGGAGAATGCGCAATGAGACGCAGTAGTGGGGATGCTAAGGAGCAGGGGGCAGGATTTAACTGAGAGTCTTAGCTCAAGAGCATCCCGAGCAGCCTCTTGAAAGGGACCGCTTCTCCTAAGGGCTATGTACACACTCAGGTGATGCAAACAAAGCCCCGGGTCCCTCCTCTGCTGGACCCTCCACTCTCTCAGTGGAAGTGGGATGCCTGCCAAGTCTAGCTACAGAGGGACATCCGACCCCACGAGACGTCTTCCTAATGCAGCGAGGGCATCATGCCACCGGCCTGGAGACTGGATTACACACCAAGAAAGTCTAAGTGGAGGACGGCTTTTTATCACTTTTGTCTTCCGTGGGATCTCACCCTTTTCTAGAAGACAGCAATCACCAGGCTGATGTAACAGCTAAATGCAAGATTAGTTCCATGACCGTGAGACTCAGGAGCCTCGAACTCACACTGCAGTGAGAGGCCGTTCACAGTCCTCCTGCAAAGCTGACATCCAGGTACCAGAATGTCACAGAGAAATCTTCCATTTAAAAGGCCAAAGCACCAATTCACTGCCATCATAAAAAACGCTACCGATCCGTACTTCCAAGCCAGACATCTTGTGAGCACAGAAACCTGTGTGCACAGCCTCAAAGATGAGCTGACCCAGCCTGACCAAGCCCGAAGTGATTCGGGGAGCAGGGGGCGCATCACTGTGGTTTCAAACAGGTTAGCTGGGCAGATGAGAGGTGAAACTACTGTGCAAGGTAATGGGGTCAGTGTCCTTGAACTAGATCCAGTCTGAGTTTCAGAAACCTCTCCATCCCATCATAGTTGATTCATAACAAATCTCAGCCTTCGGCCGGATAGTTTTCACAATAAACATATGACATGGCATCTTTTGGTAACTCAGTTATTTGGTGATAATGTAGCTGAGAACCAAGAAATACATGACCCTGGTAGTCAAAAAGTCCACACTAGTCCAAACATTAGGATGTCGACATTAGAAAAAATCATTAGACCCTCACTCAACACTTGCTTGTTCTTAATCTATGCATAATTAAGATCGATGGTCTACTTTCTAAAATCACAAGACTGGAAACAAAATTACCAGAGAAAAGTGCAACATCTCTGGATAGAAACATTAACAGCAAAAGGAAAAAAAAAAAAATGGCCTAACTTTAAAGAGCTACCAGAACTTAAAAATGCAGTTGCCTGAAGCCAGTTAGTGCAAAGTCACAGAATGTGACATTCTCACAGGCTTGGGGCGTCCACGACTCCGACCAGCATGTGGTCACAATTAACATGCATGAGATGACCCCGAGTCCCGTGAAAAGGTTACAGTAAGTCAGACATACAGTCCTGTATTTGAGAAGGTGGGGAAAACAGCAAAAGAAATTTCCAGAAGGTTTGTCTGTCAAAGGATAAAACTAAAAAGGTGACTTTGGTATATAAAGGGAGGAAACACCTTCCCTAAGAATTCAGCTGTCGAGAATTAAGCCTGTTTGTGCTTAGGTCTGGTTTCTAACTGAAATTTGTTTTTGATGACAACAGAAAAACAAACCACCAATTCAGTAACTGCCATGCTCGGCCCTGCTCTCCAGCTCTGCGAATGCAGGCGATCGCTGCTGGACTGTCCCTCCCAGCCACCAGAGTGCTTTGCCTGCCTCCGGCCCTCCAGACAAGCGAGTCCGCCCATGCTTCAGAGTCCAGTTCAGTGTCCCTTCGTCCACCTGGCTGCGCCCGGGCCCAGCCTCCCCTGGGCTCTGCCTGACGGCGCCACCAGCGACTCCGGCCTCTCGGCCTCCGCTTCGCGCCTCAGCATGAGTGTCCTGACAGCGCATCGTATGTCGTCTCCCCCCGAACACCTGCTGAAGGCGCGACTGCACGTGCTGGATGAAAAGACGTCTCCCATTTAAATTTCTTGCAGGCGGCGAGTTTTTAAGCTTCAACTCCATGTGCCCTCAGCCTCTCTTCGTCATGCCTTCTTTCTTTTCCACACAGCGGCCCAATGTCCCTACAAAGTCCCTCGAACCAGCACTCCTGACTTGGGGTGGGGGGTCACTCTCGGATATTAATTATTAGGTCTCTAATTATTGAGTCCTTTGGAAATTTGCTTGCTCTTCATATTCTAATCTGAGATTAAACGTGCTCTAAGTTTTCTCCGTTGCCTTCTTTTGCCTTAAGAAGGTTCTGTTGGGGTTATTTTATGACTCCAACCCAGCGTCGGCGTGGTTTGGCTCGACGGCTTCGGGAGGTGTTCCCCTCTTTTACGGGGTCTCTATTTCTCACAGTGGGCAGGGCCTGCTCCTTAATCTGGAAGAAGTCTGTGTTACGCTTTTACGGCCCTTTTACTAACTCTCCATTAGGTCTATTTCCGATGACAAGGGACGACCTTTTGATCATCGGTATTTTTTTGGACCAATGCCTTCAGTTTTAGGCTGGCTGATCTCAGCTGGCTAAGGTCTTCGGGACAATTTCCTGAAGGTACCGACACTCGTAGGGGGTTACCCAGCTCCCTAACTGTGACACCGATACAAACACCTGCCACTCGCAGTCGGGTCCCGTTTTTACTGACATGGAGGGGTGGGGAAGTGCTGTGATGTGCTCCCCCGACGAGTGCCCCAGAGGCTACAAATGGCGATACGTGTCCCCAGGAAGCAATCGGTTTCGTTGGTCAGACTTTCAGAGGCGCTGATGCCATCGCTCACTGCGGGCTGTCGCTCGCTCGTTCACACGTCCACGTGCACCAACGTGCAATGACTGCCTAGGTTTCGGGCACTGTTCTGGGCCCTGGGAAGATGGGGGTGAACAGAACAGAGGGTTCCTGCCTTCACGGAGTTACAGTCCACTGAGGCAGGGTCGTATAATGGACATACACACACACGCACACTCACACACAATGCCGGACTGCAACACATTCCACAAAACTATACAGAGCGCGTGGACAGAGGCACCCGTCCATTTCACCCGCCCAGAGGTGCTCAGGTGTTACAGTGGGGAGCTGCTGTGGATGAGGGTGGAAGCTGGTGCTTTTGGTGCCTAAGGAGAGCCACGCTGGGCGCAGACGGGATGCGCTTCCCGCCCCGCCGGCCCGCCCGCATCTGCCTCAATCTGGTTGGAAATGAGAGTTCGACCGGCCTGCGAGGGTCACGAATCACACGTGCCACTGCACCCCCCGCTTTGCAGCGTCCTCGCAAGGCACGCGGCCCGGAGGGCAGGGCCTCCTGCCTGCCCTTCCCCCGCCTCTGAAGGCAGGTGAGCACAGGGCCAGCTTTTCCAAACACGCCCGCCTCTTTCTGATGTTCTCATCACTGGACTCAGACCCTGAGCGTCTGAAATAAAAAGCGGTTTTCTTCATGTTGTCACGTGCTCCAGGACCCTGCGTGATGACTGTTCCAAGCAGAACGGCAACCTGGAGACAGGCCCACTTCCGCGACGCCACGGGCGGGGGAGTGACGCAAGCTCGGCTGTGCCACGCGAGTGCGTTTACCAGATGTCTGTGCTCGCCGCCGGGTTCACCGTCCCTTCTGCCAGTTCTCAGGGCCTCGTTCATTGTCCGTGTCGCGGGCAAAACCCTTAGCAAACAGGGTCGTTCCTTGGGACACGCTTCCCACGACAATCCTTCCTTTTCCCGTAAGACTTACTGAGTTCCCGGGCATTACAGGAACGTTTCGTAAAACATAAACCAAGGATGACGCAGCTACTGTGGGAACGTGTCACAGTGTGTATAGAACAATAATAAATTGTCCACTAATGCATCCAGGGTGGTGTTAAGAAAAGGCATTTTAAAGGGGACTGCAAATCCTCAAAATGACCAGAAACCCGGAAAGTCATGCAAAATAAATTAGGATGAAAAGAAAGAAACCTCCAAGCATGATAGGAAGAATTATTTTCCTCTGAAGAGTTTTACTGAGCAATGGAAAATATTGGGGTAAGAAGAAACGATTCGTTTGAGCAACAGAAAAACATTTCTTAAGAAAGAGATGAATGATTCCTAGATAATTTTATATATTTTAAAGTAGGTCAAGAAGAGACTGACAGTTAAAAATGCTCAGAAATAATTTTTGTCTCAGAAGAAAAAGAAATTCAATGATGTGCTAAGTTCTGCTTACTTTCCATTAAACCCTGATCACGTGAAATGTTCCTCCCATTTTTACATTCCAACTTTCTTTTAACTATTTAGTTCTCTGCATCTGATGGTTCTTAAATTGTGTTTCTTCAAGTTTCAGGGTCCACGAGATACCTCTGGGATAATTTATATCTTTAATCCTCAAAAATAATCCTAGAAGGACGATCTCCCTTTTATGGATAAGACCATGTGCGCTCAGAGAGGTTAAGCGATTTGCCCACGGTCACAGAGTGGTTGACTCGGGATCTGAACCCATGTCTGTTTGACAGCATACCCTGTGACCTTCCTGTATCGCCGTCTTTAAAAACAAACAAAAAACCCCAAAACATCACTTATGATGAAGAATGAATGAAATAAAGTCTCCTTTCACCCCCCATATTTTTCCCTGGCATAAGCTAGTTTGGGGACTTCGAGGGATGATAAAATATAAATGTGATTTGGAGAATGACGCTTCTTACAGATTAGTAGAGGTGGTCATTTTCTAGAAAGACTCACATAACATCCAGCCTTCGAGCTCCCTCCTGCCAGGCTGTCTGCCCTTTTAAATTGAACGCATCTTTTGGCCATCAGAGAGGCTTTGAGAAAAGCTAGAAGTACAAAGAGGCATCGAGGATTGAGGACGCATATAACATAAATATATAACATCTGATTAACGACACACCTTAGGGACATCTAGAGACTATTCTTTCCTAAATACACTGACGGTAGAACATTTAACTGGTTGTCATCCTCACAAGGAGCAAGTGAACTCGAAGGCACAGTTCTCTGTGTTTACTGCAATCTGGGGCCTTGCCAAGCCACTTCAGTCTTTGACGTCCCCCGACTGAAGACCTTGGAGAGCGCGAAATAATCCAATCAATAGAAAGTCGCGTCAAGTCACTGCCCTCTTTTCTTGTCTCTCTTCCTCTGCCTTTCAGCATTTTATCTTAGAGAAACGACAGTAACACTTCAGCGACTTCCTTTATAAACGTCTGTCATCTGCCGAGACGCCATTAACGTGGCCTTCCCCCCGATTTTCAAAGTAGGCGCTGTCATCAGAGCCTGAGAGGATGTCTGCCAAGATCTGTGAGAAGAAGATGAGGTTACACTGACATTTCAAGGTCCTTTCTCAGTAAAAGGAGATCGAATAACCTGCTGGAGGCAGGATAATCCTGAATTTCAGCTAACTTCTTCCCAGCAGAGATGACAGACCGCTCTCATTCATGTGACCCTGGCTGGCCACCCTCTCGTCCTTCTCTCATTCCCTCCTCTTTTTTAATTTTCCTCCTCTTCTGGCCAATTTTATGCAACAAAATCTCATGGATTTGAAATCCACTGATTTGAAATTTGTGATAAATCGGGCGAGGCCCTGTGTTTTTTTTTTTTTTACAGTGACTTGGAAAGAGCTCTGCTGACTCACGATGTGGGTCACTGGTGCCTGGAGCAGCACATATTGCTGTCCTCTGGGAGGGCCCCCCCCCCCATCCAGTGGGTCTGGGGTGGAGCTTGATAACCTGCCCACGTGTGGAGACCACACTCTGATACCAGAAACCAAAGGGGACCTGTTAGCCCAGTTGGTAACTTGTTTATAATTCCATTTACCTACAGCAAAACTGCAAGGCTTCGTTAACTCCAAGTTAATGCTTTGTGGGCAAAACACAGAGCACTGAACGGGCGTCAGGCATCTGCGTCCCAGCGTGCTTCTAAGTGACCTTGGGGAACACCTGGACCCACCACCGGGCTTCGGTTCCTCACCTGTTACTCTCAGAGAGGCTAAGCCATGGATGGCGCCCTTTCTAGTTCCAGTGGTCTAGGATAGTATGAAAACATACACCGACAAGGCGTAAAAAAAAACACTTATTCAAAACTTTTACAATTCAAGCGCTTGGTAATTCATACCTGCCCTCCCCGGAACGGTGATGAACTAGTGAGGGCCCATCGTCCGCCATCTCTGCCGAGGAAAGCATCACAAATCGCCCCGACCCTTCCCCTAGCACCTCCACTTCGTCCCCGGTCCCACTCGGCCTTCTGGGACTGGCGGCTCCCTACGCTGCAGGTGAACCCGAGACGCCGCCCGTCCTGATTCCCCGCTGCAAACTCGAGACCTGTGTGAACGCGTTTTACTTATTTATGTTTTTAACTTTATGTACTGAGTGTCTGCCCAGTGCTCGTGGAGGGCCGCTCATCAGCCAGACATTGTGGAACACACGGCACCCAACCACGGTCTGCAAAGGCAGGTAGGATTCTGATGGGAAGAAATGAGAACGGGGCATCGTGGGCAGAGGGAGCCGCATGGCGGGTGCACGGAGGAATCTGCCAAGAATCGCTCCGCGTCCCCTCCCCTGTCACCTGCCCACCACACGTCCATGTCTTAGCACGCACGGCCAAACTTCGTCTTCACCAAGGAGCTGCTAAGTCCTCAAGAACAGTACTGCGTCTCGTCTTTACCCCAAGCACTCAGCACAGTGCCTGGCGTAATCGAACACTTGTGCTTATTTAATATCTGTTGAACTGAATCCGTCTGATTCCACAATAATGTCTTTGGGTGAGTGCGATAAATGAACGAGCATATATACGGAAAATTTAAACTCTCCCGTCCTATAAAAATGCAGGGTTTTAATCCTTGTCATTAGAATTAAGGCCTTGAATGGTCAGCAAACGAGACGGGACTTCACTTGTGGGACGACTGGGAGCCAGCAGGTTTCTGGGAGGAAAGGTTGAGCCGATATTATTGTAGGATGGGCTATGAAATATGAAAGTACTCTGCAAGTCAAAGACCGCTGCACCCCCCACAAGAAGAACGATGGAGGTGGGAACCCAGATAGGGCCATTGGAAGGGAAAGGAAGAGCTTATCTTACATGGATGGACCCGAAATCCAGCCACATGGCCTTTTCTCAATAGAGAAAACACGCGAGATACGTTTCCAGGTCAAACGTTACAATAATAAAGTGTTTCAGAAGCTTTTTTAGAACACTGACTCTGGAAGGCTCCTCAGAATTCCCTTCTTGGGGCAGGGTGTTGGTCGGAGTTGTGGGACCCAAGCAACGAAGACCGTTGGCTGTGAGTTCCTGGGACAACAGAGTGGCTCTCAGTGTCCCCGCCCTAGAATGGATATGACCCTGGCATTGTGGCAGATGTCCACGTCCACCAAGTTTCCAAAACATTAGAAGAGCTACTGTCCACTGACAAGCAGCAATAGGGACACAGGAACAAGTTAAATGTCACAAGGAAGAAAAAGAGAATCCAGAATTAGGTCCATTCTACAAGAAAATGGCGCCAATTTCTACAAGTCAGTGGGAGAGATAAAAATGGGTCGGATGATGGAGGAGACAGAACAGCCAAACGTTACGTGTGCTCCTTGTTTAAATCTGATTGGAGCAAACCAAGTATTGAACGACATTTTTAAAAAATGATAGCCAAAGCAATCTGAATGTACACTGGGTATTAGGTGATACCAAAGAATTATGGACAATTTCGTTAGGTATGATAACAGCACTGTAGGTGGATATGAAAATATCCATGTTTTCTGGAATGTATACTGACTACGCGGAGTTTATTGAAATGATGCCTACATTTAATTCAAAACGCTTTAACAAAGGGAAAGGAGGTATAAATGAAGCAAACATGTCTAAATCTTGATAACTGTTGAATCTGAGCGATCGCAACAGGCTGTGTGTTGTACGTTGTTTCCCTCCTTTTGTGCTTGTTTGAAAATTTTCATAATAAAACAGTTTTCAAAAAGATGAGGCTCATCAGCAAAACATTTCCTCTATCTTATAACGGCAACAATAAAGGAATGTCTTAGACCCTCAACTGCAAAACAAAGTATCATCTAAAAGCAGTGCACGCCATTTACAATCCAGGTTCGACCGCACAGGTTTGAACGTCTACCAAGATGCCAAGCCCGGCTGCATCTCCCTGGGTCAATGTGTTGAACCGGGGGAGGAGGATTTTGGAACATTTCCACTCACAGCACCGCAAGGACGAATGCAGCTGGGTGTCATTTACAGAGGAGCCTTTGTCCTACCTGTGTCACGACACAGTTTGAGCCCTTTCGGACAAAAGTTTCATCTCAGAGGCCTATGAGTGAGATCAATTAAATCGATTCGCTAAATAACAAAATTTCATGGAGGCCTCAGTATGGGCAAGGTACTCTGCAAAGTTCTGTGGAGAACACAAAGATAAATCTAAAAAGACAATTTGAAAGATGTTCACGATTTAGTGCTGTCAGTCCCAAGATGCCACAGGGCAGTCTCAGGTTGAATAGCCTGGAAGAGCAATTGAAAGTTAGGATGGCCTTCATTAATTCGTTGATTTATTCAGTCATCAAATATTTACTGAAGGCTCACTCTACTCCTGGGGGGGCGGGGGAGCCAGGCATGACTCCCATCCTTGGACAGCCGCCAGCACGCAGGGGAGACGGGCGTTACACGATCAACCCACCCGGAAACACGACGACCAAATGGGAAGTGCGACAAAGCGGGCTGTCAGACAGACACGGGAGGCACACACCCGTGCCCAAGGGGTCAGGGCAGGACTGGTGACGGCGAAGCTGAGACCTGGCAATAACTGACGATAAGTCAGAGGAGGCTACGAGGCAGATGAGAGCGGGGGTGCAGGAATGACGTTGCTTCGCAGTGGCTCGCTCACTCACTCCTGGTTTCATTAGAGGCTGTCTGGGTAGCCGCGACTTGGCACCTCCCTCTGGTGACAGTCTCCGTCCCTTTGCCTGGCTTCGCAGGCTGCCTCTTGAACAACGTATTTCTAGCTGTTTCCTGTCTGTCTTCTCCATGACACTTAAGGGCGACAGGGACAAGAGATTGGTTCTGTTCGGCTTATAGCCTCGCTTTCTAGTTCATTACCTGGTACTCAATAAACACGTGCCGCATTAGCAGCAGCATTGCGACACATAAGGTCATGAGTGCAAGTATACTGAGAAAGCCATTTCTGCCACCAAGTGGGATGCTCACAAAGCACCGAGATGCCTGGAAGGAGAACATTGCTCTGGGTCACGGCACACTGTTTCTTACTGCAGGTCGTGGTCAAAAGGCTCTAGGGGCTGCGGGCACCGCAGTCACGTGGGGATTTTTATCTGGCAGTAGCCTCGGGCCCACCCAGAATGGCAAACCCGCTTCCTGAGCCATTTTATTAGAAGCATACTGAAGCCAGACATCAGGGCAAGGGGAAGGCTTTCGAATAGAAGTTTCTGTGACTGTGTTCATGGGCACATTCCACAGGGACTTGGAGGGACAATGAGGACAGCTCGGGCTGGACGTGCGGGGACTGCCTATTTTGAAAAATAAGGGTGACGACCCGAGCTTTTTGCTGTCCCCCTCCAGGACCCACTTGGAGATGACACGATGAGAGGAGTGACTTGAAGGCGAGTGTCATCCTACATAGACTTTTGTTAATGTACATCGCACATTATGTCAGCGGTCCCCGACTTTTCTGGCACCGGGGCTCGGTGCTCCTACGAGAATCTAAAGCCTGATGATCTGAGGTGGAGCTGAGGTGGTGATGCTGGAGCTGGGGAGCGGCTGCAAGTACAAATGAAGCTTGCTTGCCCACCACTCACCTCTTGCTGTGAGGCCCAATTCCTAACAGGCCATAGACTGGCACCGGTCCACAGCCTAAGGCTTGGGAACCCCTGCATTATATCATCAAATAACATACATACACACAGGTACAATGTACGTTACAATATGCATTCTACGACAAAGTATATACACACTTGTGTACAATACTGTACATATACACATGAATACAGATGTTACACATATGCGTTATTTAATACACATAACACAGGATACATTTCCAGCTTCTTTATCCTTCAGTGCAGCTGTATACAGGAGCTCTATAAACATTTGGTAACGAACTAAGTGAAATCCTTTATGGTCTGATTAGCTTTTTAGTTCATCAACATCAAAATATTTATTAAATTCCTGGTTCCTGTGTGCTTATGTGTTTAGAAGCCAGCTCAGTCAAGCAAAATATTTTAGGTTTCATCAAATTCTTCAATAGTTGCGGGACTGTACAGTGAGTACATAAAACGGGCTTGACACACGACCACCGTAAGTCTATCGTCTAAGATGATGATAATGCTAGAGTAACAGAAACATATTAGTTTTTCGCCATCTCTCAGAAACGTTTACAGATATTGTGAGCAGGAAAGCCACAAGTTGGGGGCACTAACCAGACCACGGCGGACGTCCGTGTGGTGGAAACACAGTGACATTTCCGAGAGACACCCAACAAAAAAAATATTCAGCATTTCTCAAAAGTCCTATTATGATGCAGCATTTTCCCCCAAATATATGAAACCATAACTTTTAATCATTTAACTTATGTGCTTGTTATGCATTAGAAAAAAAAAATCTCTCAAGATAAAAACAGTTCCCTAATACACACCCTACTTGAGAAAGCACAAAGTAAGGAGTATATTAATGACTAACAGAGATTTTATTCCTAGACGCAGGATGGTATTATATGTCAATATCTAATAGTTTCATTAGAGATAGTTTGGTAGAATGATTAAGTAGTAATTAAATCTCCTAAATCATTAATAAACAAAATGTTTCTCCTCTATTAGGGTAAGAGGCTGTGCTTCACCATTTACAAACTAACTTTTCCTACCTTCATTGAACAGAAAGCTAAACAGTCAATACCCACGATGCATGCAGTTAATCCTGTGCTGTGGAAGTCTCCTCTCTGTATTTTTCAGGACAATATTTCCTACAGGGTTACGCTAGAGGTAATGAGACTGGGCTATTCCAAGGAAGAAAAAGCAACAGCAAGCAATTTGGATCCATTTAATGTTGGTTAACATGTGGTATCCTGTTTTTAAGTTCATAAACAAACAAGAGAGAAACATTTTATTTTTTAAATGTTGGAGAAGGCAGAGCAAAGGGAAGAACTGCTTTTGGCCAACTTCGATGTTTCAAACAAAATAAAGATATTTAAATTACTATTTAGAAGGGAGAGATCAAGCGTAAATCCCACCTGAGCTGTGATACTGCATAAGATGGCATTGGCTGATGCCCAAACAAAGACTAGCGATTTTTACCAATTAGTGATTTTACAGGAGTCATACTGAATTTTTCAGTGAAACTAAGTGCCCAGAAAACACCATTACATCACAGCCTGCTGTCTTGTAGACTCTTGTGCAAAAATGACCATACCTTACTCCTGAAATATTGCAAATCCAAACAGAAACCCGGAAAGGCATCACTCCTGTCTCTGACCGGTGACATAACAAGTAATTCCTGGCGTGGGTGTCACTGTTCCCATCCCCACCACCACCTCCGGAGCCGTCCGGAGGCCAGCCCCTCCCCGCACTCAGCCTCTGCCCCCCCTCCTGCGCCCTCCCCGTCCCCTGGGATCCCCCCCCAACCCCCCCCGCCCGCTGCAGCCCGTACCTACCCAGCCCTTTGATGAGGCTGATCACACAGGAGCGTCTCCAGCACGCAGCTGTAATGTCCATGAGCCTGACGGGGACCCGAACTAGCAGGCCGGGACGCTTACGGTGAGTCTGCTCCTGAGCTGAACCACCACCACGATAGGCTCCATGGTCCCGGAGCTCCCCGCCACCATCTGTGTCTCGGCCACAAGGAAGAGCTCTCTAATTTGGGGCCCAAGGTGTATTTTTAGTCAGGTGCTACAGACCTACAGTAGAAGACAGACTAAAACAGGCCTCCGTCCCAGGCAGGCCCTTCCCACCAATGGGACAATTTTTAGCTGCAGGGTAAGACAGTGACCTACAACTCGCAGTGTGCCCGTGGTCTATATTTATCCACAGGAACATGCGATGCTGACAGATGAGTGAAGCTGCTCAAAGCCCTCCGGGCCCGGGCCTGACCCCCACGCCGGTCACACAGTCCTGGCAGACCGGGCACATGCCACCTGCAGAGCCAACCCACCGGGCTGCTGTGCCCCTGTGACTGAAGACACGGAAGAGCAGAGATGACACGGGCTGGGTGACGAATGTGTGCTTTGGAGACAAGCAGCTCTGAGCCACAAATGCAAACGGCTTTAAACCGCTTCGATTCTTACAGACCGAACCGACAGCAGAGAACCCACCTCGGAGGCCGAGAGCCAGTGAGAAACTGTACACCCTTCTGCAAAATGAAACTCTGAACATCTGCTGACAAGACTACTCAAGAGAAGTGATTGGGCTCAAGTCTCCGGTGATATGATTTTAAAGGCACAGCCTGAATGGACTTGTTAAAAACTTCATTTCTAAGACCAAGAAAGGAGCTGATATCGGTGAATATCATTTGTCCCACCTTCAAAAGAAAGCGGGCTTAGGCCAGTGAGGAGACTGAGAAGGAAATGCAGAATCAAAGTGTAACTAAAATGCAGAATAAAAGTGTAACTAATCCGTCTTTCGACGGGCATTACTTCTGACGCAAGGATTTTATGAGGCTCAGCGACAATCTGTTTCTTCATGAAAACAGCTGTGGCGAGCACGGAACCCGAGTAATTTCCGTTCTTGACTCACTCGGGGCAACGGCACGTGTTCGTGAGCCACACAGGTGGGAATTCCAACACGGCCTGGTCTGGAGACCTGACAGGTGCACTCACATTTCGCAGGAAAGAGAAGAGTATCTAAATGACCCGAACGAGCGCCCAGAGAGATTCAGGCCAGCGAAGCGCCAGCAAAGATGCCCCACGGCACCTCCGTGTCACACACATCCAGGGCTCACGACGCCTTTTCGAGACGAGCTGACCGAGGTGCGTACATGGCATCTGATGTACGTTGTGATTTACGTTGTGTACGTGGTGAAGACAACTAATACCACAGTGCGCAGTGGAGGCAGCTACGTTTCGAGCCATAAGGCTGCTTCTCCGATTTTACCTAAAGGGCAGCAGAGACGCAACCGAAATTTCGCACTGTGTCAGCTCCAGTCTCCAGCGCTATTATTAGACCGACCTTTCAAACGATGTGACTGTCATTCTGTGAAAAGAATGTTACTTAACACGGCCTCGTAAAAATGTGAAAGGTGTTCATCGCCGTATTTTTCCATTGTTTACAGATACCAATTACTAACCCACATTTAAGGGGAGTTCAAGGAAAAAAGGCGGTAAGAGATGGACGCGAGTGGGCGCCCAGCTGGGTGCGGGTGCTCGGCCCAGCGCTTTCACACGTCACCCCACCCCGTCCGCACGGCAGCCTTCCGAGGTGGCCTCGCCACCCCCATTTCAGAGCCGAGGAAAAGGAGCAAAAGTAAGATTGCCCAAGGTCATTCAAACGCAGGCTTGTCAGACTCCGGAGTCTCCGCGTTTGTTCATCTGTACCCAGTACTTTCCTTAATGAAAATAGAGACTTCTAAATGGGGGCGACTTGTGAGTAGTTGTCTTTGCATACATTTAAGAGTGGCCCCCAAAATATCTACTTCTCCTCAGAAACTTCGCGCATCCAAAACCCAGCTGAGTTCCCTGGAGTGTGGGCGCGATGACGTGTCGCCGCCCTGGGTGTCCCCGTGTGGCGGCGTCTGAACAGCGTGAACCACACTGCTCGCGCCTCTGGGTGCCCAGGGCCTCGCAAACGTTGAACTGATAACGGACAGTGTCTCTGTAATCAAAGCAGACAGCTCCAAGTCCAAAGCAGACAGCTCCAAGTCCATCTATTACAGCTCAGAGTCCTCGGTGCCAAGAGTGCCTGCCGGCCCTCGCCACGTCCACTCAGAGCTTCCCCGTCCCACGGCAGACGCCACTAACAACGCTGACTTCCCCTCCACTTATGCTAGAGTTAAAGCAACAAATCATAGGTGGGCGAAGGCTCTGAAGTCGGGCATACTGACGGATGATTGAGTGACAGCTGTCACCTGATGATTGATAGGAATATCGAAAAACAACAACAAAAAGCAGATGTGAAACTTAAGGGTAGCAGCCTACAGATTTTAAGTACATAAAGAGATAGCCCTTAGCATTTCAAGAGCGCCAAAGATACCTGTATTTACAGGATCATTAATACATTTGCTGATGGTCTGAATTCGTTTAGACACAGTTAAATTACGATAGCATCCTGTACCACAGATACATACAGAGAACAGGAGATTGCAACTTCGAAAGAATTCTATTTAAAATTATTCAGCTGAACTCTTTTGACACTTCAAGGGTTAAGCTTCACGATCGGGAGAAATTCACTCAGAGATCGCTTGTTCCCTGATGATGCTAAATAAGCATCACGTGTTTTAAATTATATCAATGTAATCTAAATTTAATAAATAAACGGGACTGCTGGCATGTTCAGTTGGTAGTTCCCCAATAAACCTCAAGTATCAATTGAATAATGACTTTAAAGCTGATGCTTTTTGCTTCTTTAACAGTAAATCTAGTATCTGCAAAAATTTCATTTCTGCTTCTGTGTGGCGTGGTGACATGACTACAAATGTTTTTAAGTGCAAATCCAAGTCCACGCGTAATGCTTCTACCTTCACAAGCTTAGTAGTTCAAGAAAGTTCCTGTTTCAGGAAAGACTGTTCTCAGGCTATTGGCCAACTGATAACCACTCCACGAGCCTGAAGGTGAGATCACACAACCACTCGCTTTAAACGCAGCCTCCTTAGCTTCTATTCGCTGTCCTTAAAGTACAGTCAACCCCCTCAGTTCAATTCTGGAAAGAGAAAACACCCTTTAGATACCAACAGAAGACATTTTTTCCCAGCTTGCAGGAAAAAACCAGCTCGTAAATGACCATACTGTCACATTAGCTCTAGCATTCAAAGCCCTGCGGCGATAAGGAACTTAAGCTGATGACGATTCTGGTTTTTATTTTTATCCCTGGTCGTATGACACGTTCTCACAGAGACTTGAGAACCAGTATATGACAGATTTAATGAAATATTTCAGTAATAAAATGGTTACATTTTAATTGCATAATCACATGCATATTAGTCTTTTTAGAAATTTAGTAAACACAAGTGTTAAAATATCGTCACAGAAATATGGCAGTGAACCATAGACGCCAGTACCAGAGGATATCTTTTCAGAGGATATATTTTCCCATAATATAACAATATAGAATATATTCACTGACTTGTGTTAACAAATCTTTCAGAGACAAAGAACCTCCATGGCTGTCTTAAGCTTGGAGCTAAATAAAGTACAAGACAAGCAAACGTCACCTGTAGTCCTGCCTCGTCCCTGGGGAGGGCACGACGAGGACAGAGAAGCCGCCAAGGACAATGTGCCATTGTGCTTGGATGGAATGGCTCTGAAACGGGCTTCCTGAGGTGCGGGGGCCATTTGCCCAGCATGTCATTACCTGACGACACATGCCACAAAGAGACGCACCTGCAGATGTTAAGCGGGAAGGCCCCTGGGGAACACCGGCTTGTTTCTGCACGGGGCACTTCTGGAATCGAGGCGTGGCTCAAGCGGGGCTCTACCAGCAGGTGTGCGGTGCCCATAGGACAGACTGTCTGGCCCTGCGAGGCCCACGGTGCCCACAGGACAACTGTCTGGCCCTGCGAGGCCCACTCTAAACCTCTGGGTGTCGGCCGTTCGTTTGTAAATCGCCAGACACTTAAACCCAACCTGGAGAGCCGCAGTCACAATCGGAAGAGATGACATGTTACCAAGAAGCCAAATCATTTACGCGGGTTCCAAACACTCTGCTTTTTCGCTGAAAAGTTTGCTCTGACGATTTCTATCAAACAATTTATAAATAATCCCGGGTTCTAGAAATGTAATCTCTGATCCGAGCCTCCCCCAGCCTGCGGTCTTTCAATTATATATATATATATTTGAGAACTAATGCATTGATCCTGTCTCTTGAGTTTAGCTCACTTCTTTTGGGGGGAGGGGTCTCACAAAAGCCCAGGGTTGACTCAAAGCCGAGGAGCCCTATTAAAAAGTATGGGTTCCGGGGCCTCAGGGAGACCTACAGACTAGGAGCCTCTCGAGAGGCTAGGATTGTCTTTGAAGACTCCATGAGTGATTCTGATGGGCGGCTGGGTTTGGAAGCTACCGATGGCCTCTGGGAATCCTGAATAATAAATGACAATTGAGTATCCTGTACACTGTCTCCCCAGACAGGGGACTGCAAAGGAGTTAAAAACAGTTACCATCTCGAGCAGAGCTATCCAGCTGGTAACCTCACACCTGCAACTCAAAACATAAAGAATCAGGAAGTAAACAAAAAAAAAAACCCTGGGGTCACTTATGCTGTCCTTAATTTGTTATTTACCTTAAAACAGCCTCGTAGGGATTAGACGTTAGTGGAAAGTGAACGCACTTACATGAAATACTCTGTCCCAAACAGATGTCACAAAATCCATGTACTTTAGACATAGAGACTAATGCAAGTTCTCTCTCCGAGTCTCACTTTTATTTACATACGGTCCAATCAAATTCATTTGTTTAGCTTTTAAACTCTCAGCAAATTGGATGCAGAAAATCAAAATAGAACAAATAAATGATCACTTGATAGATGCAAAAATTCTAGAAAGCATCCGCACAATTAATGACGGTGACAGCCAAGGCAGGGCAATGCCTTATAGTTCACAGTAAACCTGGAAGTCCTCGATAGTCCTTAAGCAC
>NW_011889228.1:533312-535275 GCF_000151845.1 Pteropus vampyrus | reverse complement strand
GCACTTACATGAAATACTCTGTCCCAAACAGATGTCACAAAATCCATGTACTTTAGACATAGAGACTAATGCAAGTTCTCTCTCCGAGTCTCACTTTTATTTACATACGGTCCAATCAAATTCATTTGTTTAGCTTTTAAACTCTCAGCAAATTGGATGCAGAAAATCAAAATAGAACAAATAAATGATCACTTGATAGATGCAAAAATTCTAGAAAGCATCCGCACAATTAATGACGGTGACAGCCAAGGCAGGGCAATGCCTTATAGTTCACAGTAAACCTGGAAGTCCTCGATAGTCCTTAAGCACGTTTCTGAAGAGCTGCCCCGAAGAAAAAGAGGGGGCGTGTTCAGGATGCCACTGCATCGACGAAGGGTGAACGCTTCTGAAGGACTTTCACATTTTCATATTAATAAAATAAAGCCGGCAATGGGAGCTCAGTTCCGAGTCCCTGGAGTTCAGAGAGGTGCAGTTAGAACAAAAGTAAATATGTGCATCTAAGAGAGCGTCACTGGAAGTAAGACTTGACTGGTCCTGAACACGTCAACTGTTTCTGTAAAGTGTGCAGAGTCTGGTGAAACGGTTGATGGCCGAACTCGAGGAATCGGCCCCTGCCTGGGTAACAGCATGCAGGGGACCAGCAGCGCCTTGGAGCTGGTCACGCTGGATGCGAGGGATCCAGTCGGCTGTTCCGCCCAGTGCTTACAAATCGCCTTTACTGGTTTCACTCAGAAGCGAGCGAGAGAGAGAGCTCCAAAGGAGAAATTTGTAAGTGGAAATGTAAAGGGTAAGAGTGCCACTATTTGGGGGTCTAGAATGGCTGTTTTGGGTCAAGGTGTCCTCTACCGGTGCCATCAAGCAGTGGGGAGAAGCATAGCCATGTGGCTCTGTGCACCCAGGGGGCTGCCGCCCGCAGCCCTGCCCTGCCCCCTGTTCTGCCCAAGGAGGATTCTAGAACACATTCTCCACACTCCACCTCATATTTGGGGTTGATGAGATTTCTGCGGACCAAGAAACATAACCTGAGAAAGGGCCCTCCTAAATGTAAGACGCCGAGCGTCCCAAGTGGGGTGTTAGTGTCCCACCTGTTCCTAAATGAGGCAAAATATAAACCCCACGGCAGCACAGACCCGTCCGGCCACGTGTAAGGGCCATCTCTGCCACACCACTAGCCATGGGACCTAGGGCGAGTCATGCTGCCCGAGACTCAGACTCTGTTTTTGCGAAGATAACGAGTTCAGAGGTGCCCCCCAAAAAACAACAGCCCTTCTGCAGCATTTGAGAAGCTACCCCTTCCCTAGGCCCACTCAGCGGGCTTCATTCCAAGGAGACCTCCTGTCTCTCGCAGGCAGAATGACAAGCGTCAAAGTCACCACCAAGCTTAGTCAGTGTAAGAAGGCTTCCGAAATGAAATCCAGGTTCAGGATGTCTTCACTTTACATTATGAAATAATTCTGCTGCCTACAGGTTACTGGGGACTTACTGAAAACCAATTCAAGATAATTCTATCTGCAGTGTTCAGTACTAGCCATGTATAGCTTTGATGCCCTTGGAATGTGGCTAGGGCACCTGAGTTATTGAATTTTAATTTTAATGAGTTTAAATACAAATTTAAAAGCCAATGTGTGATTCGGTTACTGGAATTTTAAGTATGTTTAGAACAATCTGCATATGTGAAGCTACTTTTTAAACTACATTTTATGAAATCTAAATATAGATCAAGTATTTTTGATGAACTTGGTGCTCAAATTTAGATGTGCTGATCCTATAAAACACACATTAGAGTCTGAAGAATTATTCTCCCCCCCAAAATGTAAAATATTTCATTAATAATTTTTATGCTGATTACATGTCAAAGTGATAATGTTTTAGATATACTAGATTAGTAATGTAAAATACTTTATGAAAATTTTAGATATTTTAAAACTAATGAAGCTACTAGAAAACTTAAAATTACATATGT
>NW_011889228.1:524172-530262 GCF_000151845.1 Pteropus vampyrus | reverse complement strand
CCCACACCAGTAGGCATCTGATAATTTATAAGGCAGGAAGGGGAGGGCTGTCGATTCACGCTCAGGATTCCTGAAGCCAGGTCAGGCGTGTCCAGTTCAGGCTGATGCTCTGAGTCTATCTTACCCTAATGGTCATGACAAAAATCTTTGGGTTCAGAGCTTTTTTCCTAGCAAGGCAAGTAGTTTCTGCAAATACGAAACGGCGGCATCTCTCCCGTGGAAAAAAGACCTTGATCGGTAAAGAATTAAATTAGCTCAGTAGTGAGAATGGTTTCCTTGCAGTTTGGCGAAAGCGACTAGAAGGTTTAAAAGTAAAGTTAAATTAGATCTATCAAACTTAAATGACATTTAGGCAAGTATAGGAGTAAATTAAACATTTTTGCAGAGAGCAATCTTTGACAGTGTTGACTGGTTAAAAACAAAATAAAAAAAAAAACCCATCACAGAAATAACTCTCTCAAGTTGCCTGATCGCTACATAAATAAAAAATTATTTCACTCTAACTTCGTTTTGAGTTTCCTGGACACATGGGCCTGGGGTTCTGTGAACGCAATGCTGCAGTTTACCTTGTCGGCTCCACTCAAAAAAAATGGGCAAGGGTCACAGAAGGAAAGAAAGTTTATCGCCAAGATTAGATGTCAAGTTACTGCTTGGAGTAAAAGATAGAAAGAGCCCAAAATATAAAACACTGCTATTACTTGCTAGGGGCGGATACGGTGAGGGGAGAAACGCTAGTTAAGCATGGCTGCAAACCTCCCACACCCATCCAGGCAACATCACTCGCGCCGGCAACATTTAACCGTTTATTCTCAAGGGCTGGTGGGCCCTGTACTGTGACGTATGCCGGGGAATGGGACAATGAAGAGACATGGATTCTTGGCCCAGGAGGGACCTAAACCAGCATGGCACACTTACACAACAGCATCATCATTGCCACATTGGGAGAGGAGCTCGGCTCGTGTCCGAAAATCACATGCTTCGGGTTTAACGCGTGTGACGCTTGGCCGACAATGCTGCCACCGTAGCAGACCCTAATCATCACCCCGCGGTATCGTCAGTCACTCTAGACAACTCTGAATTTGAAAGGAAGGTATTTCACCTTGGACATCTTCAGACGGTTTATTTTCTGAGCTCCCAGAAACACACCCCTTTACTCTCAGGAGTGACAAAGATCAGATCACAAAGCTCGGTGACAATAATGTCACAAAGAGACTCCAAGACTCTTCAATTCCTGATTATTGTGTCTTGGTAATGGATGGACATGATAAAACCATGAATTCGTAGCGGAATCTAGACAACCATTAAATCGGTAAGTTAATTATAATCATGGCTACCATTTATCAAGCAATGACCGTGGTGAGTCTGTATACTAAACATGTCATAAACGTTAACTTCTTTAGTTGTTATGGCTCTGTGGGTAGGTATATATACATATATGCCTATTATTTATGAAGAGATACACATGATACATCTTAACACCGTCTTATAGAATCAAGAGCTTAAGTACCTTGCTCAAGGTCACATAGCAAGAAAGGGGCTGAGGCAAAGTACACATTCATAACCATGCCAAATCACACGAAAAACGTAAATCAAACAAGCTTAAATAAATTCTTCCCCTAGTTTGTGTTACAATCAAAATGAATAAATCCAGCGGTCAAAGAGGCCCAAGAACAAAAGAGAGAGAAAAACGAAGTAAAACCTCATGGCCCCTCCATGCGAAGAGGGACCCAAATCTAGCACAGGTCGCGCTGCTTCCGGTGTGGGGAGTGCCCCTCCCCTCACGGGGACACAAAGAAGAACTAGGTTTGCGTAAGGGGCCGCTCCTGGGTGCCACGTGACCGGTGTTGCACCACTTCCCTCTGCAGCCGGGCTCAGGGAAGAGGGGGAGTCACTTCTGTTTCCAGCGAGAAAACAATAAAAGCAAATAACCCAAACGGGAGGGCGCCCCCGACTCTCTCTCCTGGGTGTGGTCAACTCTCCACTTCCGGAGGAGGAGCCGGGGACCCGGACGCAGGCTCCGCGCTGCCAGGCAGGGTCTTTGGCATTAATTAAATGACACTGTCCATGAAGAACCTTCCAACCTTCTCTCCGCCATGTGGGTCAATAGCAAAACATCGTGAGCACACCAAGCTGGATAAAGAGGCCGAACCGCCGGCTTTCGGTGTAAAGCGGAGCTCCGTCAGCCCCATCACATGCAGACTGGGCCGGGGACATGCTCCAGGGGTGGCAACAGTCTCTCTTGCTCCTTTCCCAGAGTCCCCGGGGCCTTTTCATCCTCCTGGCCCAAGAACCGAGTCTGCCAGTCGCTCCCGAAGACAGAGGCCTTGTCTGGCAGGACAGTAGGACATTCAGTGAGCTCACGGGGCCAGCTCCATGACTGGCTCTGCGTGTAAGGGACTCTTGAGCATCACGGAGTGGCCCTCCCATGGCTAGAGTATCCACTGCATGGTAGTTAGACCCTCTGCCTGGACTCATTTAATATGCTAACCAGTGACACTCAGGTTTCGGGTTCTGACTGGACTTCGGGCAGGCTGCTGCTTAATTTGGACCCATCTGGACCAGGCTCTTGGCTGCTCAGCAGCAGGAGAATGTGCAGAGCAGCATGCTACTCCCTGTACCCTAAAATGCATTTCTAACACGACAGTGATACCCACACCCGACCGCTGGCCGTGACCGTGATTCCGGACTGGGGGCCCAGGGCCGAGTCCTTTTCTGCACTCTCAGAAGTCTTCAACCCGCCGAAACAAATGCTCTGGATACACGTGGTCAATAAAACAAATTCAGATGACGGCTCTCGGGTCGTGATGGCTTTTTAGTGACTTAGCGTGTTTGTGACCATCCACATCAAAAGCACTGGTCACGCAGACCCTGTGCATAGAAACATCGCCCTCGGCGCCAACGCACGATCACGAGAGCCAAGGTACAGATCGCGCTCGGGGCCGTGGCCCAACCAGACTGTCCTGAAAGGTCACGGTGGCAGCAGGGAGGCCAGCGAGGAAGAGGTCTGGATGCTCGAGATGGGAGGTGAGGAGGCTCAGGAAGCAGGCCTTGGCAGAGGTGATGGTGACCGAGACCAGAGGTGAGCTATGTCATCTGGGAAGGGAAGCGTGACGTGTTTCAGCAACGTTGTGAATGAACGAAGACAGCTGAAGGGGACTCCAGCTTCTTGCCGGGGCCTGACGGTGAAATTCGGAGTTTGTGAGGAGGCTGAGCACCAGGAGGGACCCGGAGGAGAGAGATGGGGTCATCACTTCACATGCTGGGGAGGGAAGACTCAGCTTTGATGACGGTCAGTGACACCGGGGAGTCGTAGGGAAGACCTGGCCTTGGGGGGCGGTGAGCGGTTTTATGTACAAACAAGGATCCCTCTCACTCACACACACAACTCGTCTCTGATGGGGTTGATTACCGGCCACATTTTGTTGTCATTACTGATTTATGCAGGTCTCTGTCACTAGACAAGCCTCTCCTTTAAGAGCAAGATCTTGGCTCCTGTTCAGCTTAAAGTCATCGCAAGGTATTAGACAAATTTTTTTCCCTACTGTCTACACGAACTATGTCTAAACGCTGGAAGAGGCAGGTCAATTAGAGGGGCCAAAGATGCATTTCTCCTATTTTCAGGAAGAAAAATATATTCCAGCAGTTCCCCCAGTAACCGAATCGCTTGCACTGAAGGTGGCAGTGAGCCCCTGACTCTTTCAGCTGGTGGGGGTTGGGTGGGCGGTGAGCATGGGAGAGGGAGGCTGGGAAGGCTTCTCCTGAGCCACCAGTAAGAACGGAGGCCTTGGACCCAGAAGCAAATTTGAACCTGATCCAGCTCTGAGTGAAGCACTTTCCTAGAGGAAATCCATTTGTTTGTTTTAGGTTTTTCGTCTATGAAACGGCATTTACCTCAATAGGTAACTTTGACCATGTTTAAATGGGATAGTACTGAGCACAGTGGCTGAAACACTAGTCTTTCATAAATGCTAGCTATTCTTAGACCATTGCAAAACCTAGCTTCAGGAGGCCACAGATAAGTCAATGATAAAGCCCCTCTCAAATGAATGAGTTAACTCTGAACGATAAGATTGAAATCTAAACCTCATTGGAAAATACTGACATTTCAACATAAATGGAAATATCTGCAAACAGGAAAACCTTTTATCATTTTCTTAGTAATGACAAAAATTAAGGCTATTTCATCTACTACTGTTGGACGACATTCAAATGAATAGATAATTGTTCATTTTAATCTAATGACGGATTTCAATAAAACAATACATTTTTGCTCTGACCTGAGGTTCACGAATTTTAGCTACTAATAATCGACATTTTTATCTTGTGACTAATGAGAGGTAGCACGGTTTGGCATTTATCCTAGGTTTGATCTGTGGCTGCGACGCTTACACTGGTACATGTAAACCAGGGTCACGGTGAAGATTAGAGAGTGTGATTTATCCGCCACTGCACAGTTTATATTTAAGGCGGTTATTATTGACGGCCTCCTCTTCTCCTTTTGTAAAAGGCTATTTTGTTCAGGTAACAGGTAGACAGACATCTTTTGTCCTACAGAAGGTGACCTACCCAGTGCTGGGGCAAGCATCAGGATCCGTCTAAGCCAACATGGTAATCCAGATCAGTTTAGCTAATGATTGGCATGTGACCCAACTCCAATCAGAGGAATGCGATAGGAAGTTTGCCGGGGGCTTTGGCGAAACCTTCTTGCCAGAAGACAGACCGACCCTGGGCCTCCTTCCCTCCTGACTCTTAAGTAGAGCAAAGGAGTTTGGACTGAGGTGGACCTCTTGTGATCACACAGTGACAAGTCTAAAGACGGGGTGGTCTGGGTCCTTGAGCTTCTAAACCCACCTGGAACCTCCCTCTACAGGCTGTGGGTAAGGCAAGCTCAGTAAAAGTCTTTATTCTTTCAGCCATTATGAAGTTATTTTACTATTTATAGCAAAAGCATCCTAAAATGACACACATTTCAAGTCACTGGATGGCAAAAATTAGTCCTCTGTATTAACCGTACCATCCTACCTGTGACCAACAGGTATGTTACTGTATTACAATTAGTGACAAGAGGGATTTAGAAATGAAAGTCATTGGTCTTCAGAACCCTACTCATTCCTTTCCAATTAATGTTTGTTTGTTTGTTTGTTTTTAAAGTAAAGCAGCTGACTAGTTGCAAAAGATAATTTGAATTTCAACTCCTTTGCCCCTCTAAGAAAATGGTAGTAAGTACTAAAGTGGCTAACAAAATGGTTAAAAGAAGCTAAGGTAAAACAGATTTGGGGATATTTAAAATGTGGTAGAATCTTCATTCTCATTCATAATTCTGACCTTTCTTAAAGTTCAAACATTTAAAATTGTTAGTCAAAATAAGTGTTTTTTGTTGTTGTTGCTGTTGTTGTTTTTATCAGTTGAAAACGGGCCAGGCTTTCGAACACCTTCAAAATCAATATCTCCACTGGCATAAACTAGAATTAGCTTTCCCGTAATGAGGAGGATTGGGGGTTTGTCAGTACACGGAACGTTGAGATCCAAGGCAAGACTAAAATGTCTTATTTTCCTATTTTTTTTTTTGCAATTGCAGTCAGTCAAATAAAATAGAGGACAGGTTGTCTCGCATTCCCAACCTGGGAGAAAAGATGAGAGCAGGCCTCGGGGCCGCCATCGAATGAGGGGAGTGAAACGAGATACCCCATGGGGACAACGCTGGGCTTGGCTTCTCTCGAAACTCCCCGAAGGAAGCTAAAATTCTCATTAGAAAAGTAGATTACATTTGGAGGGCTGAAACAGTGCAAGTGATCCCACAGCTAAGGCTGTTTCTCATCTGTTTTTTTTTTTTTTTTTAAAGAAAAACTTCAATTTGTCTCCTAATTGGTGATTTAACTTGTAAAGTTTAAACTAACTGCTTATGATTTGCTAAAGTCACAGGCAATCTATTCACCTGAGCGACACTTTCGTTTTACAATTCTTTAAATCTGTCACAGAGCTTTTGGCTAGCTGTAGGCCTTAAGTAAAGGTGACTGGTATCGCCAACCGACCAATGTTTCGGACTGTGTTTCCATAGCATTCTGCATCCTTATTCCCTTCTCTATTTCA
>NW_011889228.1:517049-523297 GCF_000151845.1 Pteropus vampyrus | reverse complement strand
ATCTTGTATCCGCACAATTGAAGCATTTTATCGATTTGCTTAATCCTTCCTACGTAAAAATAACGTTCAAATGGAATTTTACGAAAGTATCGCCCTAGTTAATTTAATACCTTATCCTTTTCATGGCTGCCAAAATACATATTTACCTAATTAAGGCTAAACCCAAAGGAGTCAGGCTAGTGTTCTTAAAAATTAAGAAAAAATCTTCGATGGCAATTTAATTGTATATTTCCACAATGTCGTGCTTGTGGCATTAGCTGAGAAGTCCTGGAAATTTTAAAGCTGTCTTCCACTGCTAAACTACTTTGCACTTTGCAATTGATTAAAACGGCAGAGGCAGACAGAGTTGTATATCAAATTAGAGTTGATAAAAGCGCTTAATGTAGATTTGAATGCCTTCTCGAGAAAGATTTCAGCTCCCTTAAATTGACATGACAACAAATTCTTACAGCAGCATAAAAAGTATTAGCTGAAATTTTATGGCTTTGGCTTAAATTTCCATCTGCAGCTCATCAAATGACTAAACAGTAGGAAGGAATTAAACCAAAATCAGACTCATTACAGAGTCTGAGATGCTGGTGGAATATAAACTTTCACTGCTTGGCATCTGGAGTTCCGAGTGACTAACATTTAAATGCTTGTTTTATGTTCTATGAAAGAAACGTGTAAGAATATAGGTGATATGATTGAACTTAACTTACAGAAATATAAACACACACACACACACACACCCTTCTCTTTAATCCCCCAAATATTCTAAAGAGAGAACCACTTAAAAGACTTTAAATAAATGCCAGGTCAAAATTCTGATAAACATGGCAAGTCTTCTTCCCACCTTTCTGACATAAGGAATGCCCATCCGAAACGCCTGCTGTCCCACACCCTGACACCTCGTTGAGCGTGTCAGGGTAAATAATTTACATGTCAGCCATCCTGCCGGGAGGGATGTTCTTAAATTTCTTACAGAACTCGGCCTGCAAACACCAGGCTTCCAATAGTTTTCTGATGCCGTGAAAGTACGAATCCATTAAGTCGAAGTCAACAGAATCTATCAAACACGTCGTGCCAAATACCATGGCACGACGGCCTAGGGCCCAAAGAGACGGCCTAGGGCCCAGGCCGTCTCTTAAATACCACTGGCTCCCCTCCCTGCCGCGGTTCTTTGAGTCCTGGAAACTTGTGAATTCATATTCCTAAGCCTGGCTCTAACGAGGAAGGGACACTCTGAGACCCCAAGCGAAGGGAGCCAGGCCTGACCCGGCTCTGACACTCCCCAGGCAGTGAGTCCAAGCAGTGCACAGTAGGTAGCTCAATACTAAACCACTGAAGGGCGTTTGCCTTGCTTCTATGACACTGCTGAGTACCAGGCATTTCGGAGCAATAACCAAGAAAAGCTGATGCTACGATAGTAAGGTTTTGAGTATAATCCGGCATTGAAATGCAAGTAAGATGTGCTTATGGAAAATGCAATTCTCACCCAAGCCTGGGAGATAGGACATTTAGCTCAAGGAGACAACATTCTCTTCCTCGTGTAGCCAATGGTTCTACAGCGGACGGTATTTACACAAACATGATGAATGAGACCAATCGAATGAGGGAGATTAGTGAGAAAAAAGATGAGGTAAAGCTGTGTAGTCTTTTCCACAAACGCCACTCAGCTTGTGCAAAGAGTGGGTGACTCCCAGAAGACACAGCATCGTGGAAATCCAGAGACATTTCAGTGCTTAAAAAAGGACCAAGAGGCAGGCTAGGGTACAAATAAATCCAGAAAATCTTAACACGACGTTTTTTGAACGGACTCGCCACTGTACATCTTACGTGATAAATGCCGAGCTCTACTGCATTTCTGAAAGTTCTATTCAGTGTAAACACTGTGGACTAAGATTATTATTTATACATTTGAATTTCATCTGAAACCTCATGAAATATATCTACCTGCTGCCATACGGGTGTGGCGTGCCACAGAAGCTGAACTTTGGGAGAATTAAGCCTTATCATCCCAAACCAGAAACACTTAAGAAGAAGCTGTTTATTCATAATCAATGCCTCTCATTCATCAAATGAGGTCATGTGTTTGAAGGCGCTGAGCAAACTACAAGGCACTAAGTAAATTTAAGACTTAGTCCTGGCCAAGAGCCTGCACAAAAGCTTACACACAGGGCTGTGGACGGACAGAACAGCCCCGACACAGTCAAAGGTCACTTTGCATGAGCCCAAACTCACTTCCGCACTCAGCTCATTCTGGATATCACATAAGGCTCAAAATATAGAACTTATTAATACGAAGTTCGGCTCCCAGGTAGCCAATTTGGTTCCCTGAACCGTACCCCAAAGTGGACTAGTGAGTCATAACACAAAGTCTAACGTTTTAGAAGAGATGTCTTCTAAATAAAGAGAACATCTGCATGTGATATATCAGTTGATACATCTAAACGCTGGCACTGTCGCAGTTACCCTTGGCTGTTCCCAGACTGTAACACCGTCTGGTCATCTCCCCTCCTGGCCTCCTGCGGCCTGCCTCTCTGATGCTTCAGTTCTTGGTGACGTCACCAAGCAGCATGAAAAAATAGGCGAAGTTGTTGACATTGAATCATTTCGGGCTGCCATTTCTGGGGGGGGTTTCATGAAGGCGGAGACTGGCGCTGTCAAGTAAATGAGACGCCCAAATCACAGACCAGAATTACAGATCTCTGTCATGACTGGAAGTAGTCCCCCTGTTCTCACGGCTGGGGAAAACGAGAGATTTCCTACTATTCCTTAAAAGGCATACAGCGTATCAGAAACCTCAGCAAGGTAAGCAAACCACAACTCTAAAAGAAGCGACGACCATTAACATACTTTTATTTACTAGAGCCATTAGGTACTTACACAGACTTTTAAAAATGGGAGGAAATCAACATAAAACACCTCTCACAGAAGAAATGATCCTGTTCACTACAATCCTTTAGTGTATGTGCCCGTGCGTGTGTGCTACATCGAATGGCCACAGGGCACAGAGCTGCCTGTGTTATTTGTAAAGATGGTAGAGGCTTGTCAATACTTAGGTCTTTCAAATAGGTTTGTGCTAAGGATGGTGGTGGCCACCAGCCCCAGTGTGTGTGTGTGTGTACACGCGTGTGCTAGAGCAAGCGAGCACGCACACAGTCAAGACCAATGCAGCCTACGGTGTGTTCGTTGGTGTTGGGAGATTTTTAAAAAATGAGATTATCAATTAGATCAGAGGAGGATTTCATGGCATTTACTAGCATCCTGGCTCTGGGCAAATCGCTTTCTGGACTCGCATTTTTCTTTCTTTCGTCTGCAACATGTGGACACTCCATACGCTTGCAGGGCTGTTGGAAAGTGTGAAGATAATAAACAGTGGTCGCATGGCCTCCTTCGCCCAGAGCGGTCCCCGTTCACGCCTAGTGTCCCAGCATAATTATCAACTTTCACTCAGAAAACTGTCCCAGTTTGGACAAATAACAATGTGGTTGCCCTACATATCAATTACCAGGCATGACGTTTGACAGAGAGTGGGCCCTTAGCCAATGTGGCAGGATTATTTTTCTAGGGTTGTTCATGTGTTTTAACCAGGAAAACAAAACACAAAAAAAACCCCCTCTAACTCAGCGGTTCCCAATCTTTGTGGCACCAGGGGCCAGTACTCCTATGAGAATCTAATGTCTGAGGATCTGAGGCGGAGCTGAGGCGGTGATGCTGGCTCTGGGGAGCGGCTGCAAACACAGATGAAGCTTTGCTCACTGGCCCGTCACTCACCTCCCGCTGTACAGCTTGGTTCCTAACAGGCCATGGACCGGTACTGGTCTGTGGCCCAGGGGTGGGGACCCCTGGTCCTAACTTGTCTCCAACACAAACCCAGGGACAGACCCGTCTACTTTAGAGTGGATAGTGACTTGGGATTTCGCTTCTCGCTGAGACCATGAACAATTTTAGCAGAAGTGACCGCGTCTCCAGGAACATTGGAGTAACGCTTTTGAGTGCCTGGAGCGTTTCTACTGATAAAAGAACTGAGGTGAGGGCTACTTTGCTGAATTTAGGCAACTTGGTTAAACCGTTTAGTTTTCTATTTCTTTAAACCAACTCGACAAAGAGATTAAAACTAGCATCTTGAGATTTTCCTTAAGCCTTATCTCCTGGTGTCTCTGTGGTACTCCAGCGACATAAATAGGGGTCAATAAGCACTGCTCTACAGCTAATCAGAGGTGTTTTCGAGCCTCACTTGCATGTGATTTCTTTGTCCCCAGAGTGAACCTATACCAACCAGCACGTCTGTGTTGGACAAAAATAGTGTCCTTACCACAACATAGGTCATGACATCATACCTGAAAAATGCCACATCCTACAGTGTGACTTGATGTGTGTTTATCTATAGCAACAGCAGACGCTTTACAACATACATCAGCTCCTTCCAAAGCAAGCAAACGGCCTGTTCAGTCCCCGTTTGACAATGAAATTCCCGTCACCTAAAAGGGCTAAGAGGCATTCAAAATTTTCCCTCCGTGGGAGAGCGAGATTGGCCAAATGCCGTAGGAAGGATGCAACGAATTCTGGAAAGACCAAGGCGTCGGACGGGTTCCGAATGGACCATCGTTCACTGGGCCCCGTGATCACTGCACATCGTGGCGGGGGGTGGGGTGTTCATGAGAAAAGCCAGCCAGAGCTCCCGACCCGTGGGACAACCTGCATGCCAGCTCTGCACCCCTACACAGAGAGCCCGCAAACTGCCTGCCACTGGGAAAATCCCCAGGCCGGCCCACGCTGCTGGAAGGTGTGCGCCTGGGGAAGCCTGGAATAGTCTCGTGGTAGCTGAGGTGGAAAAGGGAGTAAAGCTAAAGGTAAATCTAGAAAAAAATATATGGCCCAAAGCAAGCAACGGATTTCGTCTGATATTCACACCGTTCTCTTCTCCGGGGGCATGGGAGAGCCGACTAGTCACAGAACACTCTCCTGAGATATCCCTAAGGGATAATGCGACCCGAGTCTGATTTTAAGTGGGTTTTGGGGGGGATGCTGAGATGTACTGGTGTTACGCTAACGTTTATCGAGCATTTACGACGCACTGGAAACGGTGCTAAGTGCTTTACCTCCTACCACCTCATTCACTGCTGGGAGGCACGCGCGATTTCTGCCTCCATTTTTCAGATGAGGGCATCGAAGCAGCCGAGTTCGCTAACTGCCCAAGGCCACAAGAGTGCAGCAGCTGGAGGTCTGAACCGAGCCTGCTTGGTCCTGTGGCTCGTGTGTTCCAGGCAAGGGCGTGCCAGGTGGGGGCTGATGTATGCGTGAGCAGGGACTGGGGAACAAGGTAGTGAGGTGCAGAGGGGGCTACATTAAATATGGCGGGAGCAGAGAAAACAACACGAGAGGATGGACGAGGGGCTCCGAGAGGGTCCTGAATGGCGGTCACGGACACTCAGGGCAGGAGGCGCTGTGGCGGAAGCCTCCCCAGGCTGCTCTGTGGCAGGTGGACCGTCAGGTGACCAAGGGGGTAAGGAAAGCCTCGGGAGTGAGGTCTCCGAAGGCCATTTTATTCCCAGACATCATGGAGGGTGTGTTCATTCCCAACTCCATCACAATGAAAGGACACCTGATCGGGTCAGTGTGCCAACGAAGGTGAGTGTCAAAGCGAGGTGGTGGGGGGAGGGGAGGGGGCGCTAACACAGCTCACCAGGGCAAATTGCTGTTAAGCGACAGATTTAATTGACTTGTTAATTCTTCAGAAGAGACAAATAGACATGTAATTGAATATTCCTCACAATGTGCCATTAAAAACAAACAAACAAACGGAAATCTTCACCTGGAAATGCTCACGGAATCATCTTCGCTCTCACTGGCACCTTGCAAAGCAGCTGGCCATAGTTACAGAGTTTGTTTTATTGCTTTCTAATTGTTGCACTTTTCTAAGCAAGCGCTACTGTATAATTAGGGGCCCGGTTCTCTATTCAGGTGTGTGGGCGGGCATCCCCGCCTCTCCCACCCGAGATGCTGGGCCAATTAGTGGCTTGTCTGCTGTGCATCCTCCCAGCCAGGTTACCCTCAGCAGCTTAGAGCCCCAAGGCTTCTGTCTTCTATTTTGTCTTCCATTCAAATTCTTCTCTCCTTGCTACTAAAAATATGTAAAACTGAGCTATGCTAGATTATAAACAGGTTAGTGTTGCAACAAGCCCAAAGAAGACTAAGCATAAAGTATATTTCCTCTTCCTCTTTCAAGACACGCCGAAAAACAGTCTGACCCCCAAAGAAAC
>NW_011889228.1:514728-516999 GCF_000151845.1 Pteropus vampyrus | reverse complement strand
AGACATGTAATTGAATATTCCTCACAATGTGCCATTAAAAACAAACAAACAAACGGAAATCTTCACCTGGAAATGCTCACGGAATCATCTTCGCTCTCACTGGCACCTTGCAAAGCAGCTGGCCATAGTTACAGAGTTTGTTTTATTGCTTTCTAATTGTTGCACTTTTCTAAGCAAGCGCTACTGTATAATTAGGGGCCCGGTTCTCTATTCAGGTGTGTGGGCGGGCATCCCCGCCTCTCCCACCCGAGATGCTGGGCCAATTAGTGGCTTGTCTGCTGTGCATCCTCCCAGCCAGGTTACCCTCAGCAGCTTAGAGCCCCAAGGCTTCTGTCTTCTATTTTGTCTTCCATTCAAATTCTTCTCTCCTTGCTACTAAAAATATGTAAAACTGAGCTATGCTAGATTATAAACAGGTTAGTGTTGCAACAAGCCCAAAGAAGACTAAGCATAAAGTATATTTCCTCTTCCTCTTTCAAGACACGCCGAAAAACAGTCTGACCCCCAAAGAAACACTAGAGAACCACCAAGTTCACTCTTCTGTAGTAAAGAAATTAAGATCAAAGGCAGGTACCACGTCTTATTCCCTTTTGTAGCCCCCACAGCTTGGCACATAGTACGTGTTGAATAAGTACTTGCTGAATAAATTGAAAGAATTCAAAACTGTGTCCCAGATTCTCCCCAAGTAGGAATGAACAGTTGTACTGAACCGTGATGTGAGTGTGGGGGATGTGGGGAGATGGTAGGAAGGGTGGAGAGAATATACACTTTGTCTCGGGTAATTTGAAAACAGACAAGGAGAGAAATTTTAAAAGAAATCCCCCTGTCCTGTATCATTCCCTGTCTAAGGAGGCATTGGCAAAAGCCGATGGAAGAAAATCATCTGGCCTTGGTGTCCCCAAAATGATGACTGAAAACCACATGCCAACGTCAGACTCACGGGAAGCCTTTCCGGGTATTGGAAAACTGTTCCATAAAGAGCCCTGTATGTCAAATTCTTTTCATTAAGCAAAGGGTGGAGAGACAAAGGAAGATTCATCTGGAATGTGAAGGGCTGCACACGCAACGAATCAAAGATAAATGAATTGTGGCTGTAACGAATAAAGGAATGCTGTTTGCGCGACTGTATCGCTCCTACATGGCTTCACACTTGTAGAAAACAGCTTCAGACAAGCCCCATAAGTGTATACAGTGGTGCAAAACAGCCTGGGAAAAAATGGGTTCTGTGGACATCATTTAGAGATGCAGATCCCTGCATACCTTAAGGCTGAAGGTACTTTGGCTGTTTTCTCAAAGCAATTATAGCACAAGTAGGTTCTCCTGCCCAGGTTTTGTTTACAGAAGAACAGTCTTGGCCACAGGTCAATGGCACAAGAGATCAGAAATGGCCAGCTTTTGAGCACAGGTAGGTTAATTAGCGTGCACCTAATACAACATCAAGATTCTGCTTGGAAATTTTTTTTAAAAAATTCAAACAATTAAGGCTCTGTAATACCTGCCGGTATTTTATTCAGAGCCAGTACAAAGGCTGTTGCTGAAACAGAGAAGACTTGTTTTTAAAGTGTTTGGAAAATACAAGGCATCACTGACATCCTGAAGGCCTCATTTTGATTTGATTCCAGGTCCATGAAGCTGTAAAGCTCATCTTTTTGAAATATCTTACTGTTAAAGATCTTTAAGTAGATCAGAGATGGAACTTCAGGAGCAAGAATATTCTGATATCCTAATAAATGATTGGGGCCAGAACCTCGCTTGTTTACATTTCGGAAAAGCACATTATCTGGACTACAACAGACACCAGGATTGTTAAAAATTCAAACATTAAATAACGTGCCGAACATCATCCCCACAGACAAGGGGCAGATCAAATGAATGTGCAAATGCCTCTGTGTTTAAAAAAAAACAAAAAACAAAAAACGGTGAGTCTTAGGTTTGGGGCTATTAAGTCCTTTTTTTTTCTTTAGATGATAGCCTAATAAAACAATTATGAAGTACTCCGAAACCCTGCCACACCCCTCTGATTAAACCACGGTTCACAGAATATTTAGATAAAGCCTGAACAAATCAAATAAACGCTGAGGCAGGAAACGGAGCCCCATGCCCCATCCCGCCCCGGGCCAGACTCGGAAGGGCCATCTCACGTGAAAATGTCATCAAACATCACCTACTGCAATTCCACTGCAGCCTCTGCACTTACGGAAAGCGAGTTCAGTCTCTGACATTTTGATTTTCAGAGCAGATGGAAGGGAGGGGAAAAAAAAAAAAAAAACT
>NW_011889228.1:512935-514678 GCF_000151845.1 Pteropus vampyrus | reverse complement strand
GAATGCTGTTTGCGCGACTGTATCGCTCCTACATGGCTTCACACTTGTAGAAAACAGCTTCAGACAAGCCCCATAAGTGTATACAGTGGTGCAAAACAGCCTGGGAAAAAATGGGTTCTGTGGACATCATTTAGAGATGCAGATCCCTGCATACCTTAAGGCTGAAGGTACTTTGGCTGTTTTCTCAAAGCAATTATAGCACAAGTAGGTTCTCCTGCCCAGGTTTTGTTTACAGAAGAACAGTCTTGGCCACAGGTCAATGGCACAAGAGATCAGAAATGGCCAGCTTTTGAGCACAGGTAGGTTAATTAGCGTGCACCTAATACAACATCGAGATTCTGCTTGGAAATTTTTTTTAAAAAATTCAAACAATTAAGGCTCTGTAATACCTGCCGGTATTTTATTCAGAGCCAGTACAAAGGCTGTTGCTGAAACAGAGAAGACTTGTTTTTAAAGTGTTTGGAAAATACAAGGCATCACTGACATCCTGAAGGCCTCATTTTGATTTGATTCCAGGTCCATGAAGCTGTAAAGCTCATCTTTTTGAAATATCTTACTGTTAAAGATCTTTAAGTAGATCAGAGATGGAACTTCAGGAGCAAGAATATTCTGATATCCTAATAAATGATTGGGGCCAGAACCTCGCTTGTTTACATTTCGGAAAAGCACATTATCTGGACTACAACAGACACCAGGATTGTTAAAAATTCAAACATTAAATAACGTGCCGAACATCATCCCCACAGACAAGGGGCAGATCAAATGAATGTGCAAATGCCTCTGTGTTTAAAAAAAAACAAAAAACAAAAAACGGTGAGTCTTAGGTTTGGGGCTATTAAGTCCTTTTTTTTTCTTTAGATGATAGCCTAATAAAACAATTATGAAGTACTCCGAAACCCTGCCACACCCCTCTGATTAAACCACGGTTCACAGAATATTTAGATAAAGCCTGAACAAATCAAATAAACGCTGAGGCAGGAAACGGAGCCCCATGCCCCATCCCGCCCCGGGCCAGACTCGGAAGGGCCATCTCACGTGAAAATGTCATCAAACATCACCTACTGCAATTCCACTGCAGCCTCTGCACTTACGGAAAGCGAGTTCAGTCTCTGACATTTTGATTTTCAGAGCAGATGGAAGGGAGGGGAAAAAAAAAAAAACTTCCTTGGCTCACCAGCATATGCATCCACTTGAGATTGTATTTCTCGAACCTTACCCCTAACGCGACATCCAGCAAATAAACCAATAAACAAAAAAGAGGGTATTTTTCTATTACTCACTGTTACTCCAGGATTTCAGCAGGTATTTGATGCTGATCTCGAAGAAGCCGGAGTCCTGCTGGCTGGCCATGTCGGCGGCATACAAAGGGCTCCCGGGGCTGGCCCGAGCCGCAGCGGGAGCAGGTAGCGGGCGTGGGGCCGTGCCCGTCACGGGTCCGCGAGGCCGGCAGGGGTCGGGGCGCAGAGGACGGCTCTGCAGATCGGGCTCGGGGCTGGCCGCGAGTGCTCAGCCGAAGGACAGCAGGGGCAGGACAGAGATGCTCCGCGCCCCTCCCCCTCCGGGCCCGGACTTGCTTCTCATTCGCTGGGCGCCGATGGCCCCGTAGCCCGCAGAGGCGGCTGCCGCCTTCATTTCCGAGCTGCCATCACCGGACACGCCCGCCGCCCACCGGCGCGGCTCCGGCCAGGTACGGCCCCGCGGAAGTCCCCACCTGCGCGGCGACTGCCCCGGGGGGGAGGGGCC
>NW_011889228.1:506573-511369 GCF_000151845.1 Pteropus vampyrus | reverse complement strand
GGGGGGGAGGGGCCTCGGCGGCGCCCCCACCGGTGCAGACGGCCTGCGCCCCGCGCGGGGCCCCGACTCTGCGGCACCAGGAAGCGCCCGGCTCGCGCGGGTCCCCGATCAGAAACGCCCCCGGCGAGCTGCTTCCCCTTGGGTCTGGCCCCGACGCGCTCGCAGCTGCACCGTGCTGCAGCGAGCCACGCTGCGCCGCTGGGTCTGGTGGCGGTGACGTTTCTCTAAAAGCCCCATCCGTCAGCCTCGTTGCAGGAAAGCTGGATGACGAGACGACATCGGCCTGGGCTCTTCCTCCCCCTCGGTTCCCCGGGCAGCGTGGGATCTGCGCGGTGTGTGTCGCCCTCCCTGCAATGCTGTCGTTTTGAGGGGCACGCCAGCCCCGACGCGGCCGCGGAAGACGCCGGCACCGACTGCGGGGGTGGCGTCCTCGGGGAGTGCCAGGCTCCACCGTGGACCTGCTCCCCAGACCTCGCGTTTCTAAGAAGCGCCGAACCCAATAAAGCTTATTTTATTTGCACTAAAAGATTAAAAAGCAAAAGCACTGGGTCCCTGGCTGCACAATGGCTGTTTACTTCATGAAATCTTGGCATCGGGTGCCCTGGTTTCGCCTAGCTTCGTCTCCCATTATCATCTAGCTTGACGAGGGAATTAAATAAGAGTAGTTTAATTACGACAGGCTGTGTTTGCATAGGTGGGACCTGGCCAATCTCATAAACCGCAGAATCCTTTACCCTTACTTAGGATGACTGTCTTCCAAAAGCATTCACAAACCATGTTAATAATTATTTAACAAAAATTGTTGGGCAAACCGCCCCCATCCGTACACAAATAGGACTTCTTAGCCTAACAGTTCGTTTGAGAAATGGAGAGAGAATAATATACTTCTAAGACTAAGAATTCTAAAAATTCAACGCTAAACTTTTGAGACCATGTCCTGAAATGCCCTGAGACGCTGTCAACGCGCTGAGCTGTGCGAAGTCCTTACACGTGCACAAAAGGTAGCACTCGCCCAAGCCTTCCAGCTCACTCACAGCACCTCGTTCTCAGCAAATCTGTCAGATTGAATTATTTTTCATTTACATGCATACGAGAGTTGGGGAGCTTCTTCTGTGGTATCACCTGTAATTCGAATGTGTGGATTCCAGGTGAAATTGGACTCAAAGGTTTTACCTTGAAACAGTTATTACAACTGAAGACGCTGGCAAATACCCAGGCCAACCTCTCTGGTGCCTCCCCCACTGGAGGTGGGGTGGGTGACCAGTGAGGAGGCCCCATGGTGCCTTGGAACAGATGAGCATGAAGCCTCCCAAGACAGGCCCCCCGCTGCTACCTGGCACCAGCCCATACTAGCTGTGAGACGCAGGGCAACCTATTAACCTCACTAAGCCTCAGTTTCCTCATCTGTACACTGGGTATAATGGTAGTGACTTCACTTGGTTGGTGTGAAGATTAAAGCACATTGCGAAGAAAGACTGGTTAGCATAGTGTCTTGCATATGGTAAACAATAAAATGTCAGCTACATTTATTTTTACCACGAACCCTTAGGGACTCCAGATTAGAACTTCAAATTTTAAGTTAAATACATTTTTGTACCCCTTATGTGACTTTTGAACACCGATGGTGACTGTTTGGGGACAGCAAGTTGCAGACGTTTAATTAAAAACAGTTGTAGTCAGCAAACGTGCTGTAATGAAGTACTCACCCACACAGATTCTCTGTTGACTTTATAAGAGATCTCTACCGGCTTTAAAAAGTTTTCAATTCGACTATAAACATACTAATTCACTGAGAATGTCTCTGTTATATGCAGTTCAAGAGGAAACTATCATAAAAATTTAAATGCTATTTAGAAAAGAATGTTTTTAATGGCATCTGATTTTCTTTGTGAAGAGTGAATCAGCAACTAAGAGCCCAGTTTCTGTCCGTTAGAACCTGAAATCTGGTCCAGTGTTTGCTTTCTCCTCATTTGAGTGCCTGTAAAGAGAGCTATATTGTAAAAGAGTAGAAAAGGCCTTTTGTTTTGTTGAAAGTTCTGCAAATCAAACAGAATGACACCTGCTGCCAGCTGGGATAAAACTTCTATCCTTTGTCTCCTCTCTCTCTGACGGGGGAGGGGGATACAAAAAAAAAAAAACCAACAAAAAAAAAAAACAGTGAGAACAGGCACCTGGACATGGGTACTTAAAATACAATAATAAAATCTGAATTCGTCCCTGGCTTGCTATGTGACTTCGGTTGTCATTAAGATGACCTAAAACTATTTCAGCTTTCCTATCTGTAAAAATGAGAGAACCTTCCTTGACAACCCTAGGAGAGCATATGATGAGTCTTTAAGCAAGGAATTGGGCACAGATGCTGGGGGCCCCGAGGAAGGTAGCAGCAACATAGGAAAAGTGGGAGGCCTCAGGGAATGCCATCAGTGGAAAAATTTAAGTGACCTTCGACAAGTGATAACAATGAATGACACCATCCACACTTACTGAACATTAATATTGTGCTAAAAATACATATTAATCATACTTAATCCTTACCCCAAACCTACAAACAGCCTCATTCTACGGATGGGAAAATTGAGGCTTGAAGAGGCATAAAATAAGGTCAGCATTGTAGAACTGGTAAAATTCAGGTACAGCACAAATTTCAGAACCCAAGTCACTTATTCTAACCTTTTTTTTGTCCTTTTCTTTAAATCACAAGCAAGGAGAGAATCATGGTTACTAACTTCCTTAGACAAAGTTCAAGAAGGGATGCTGGGAGCCTCCTTATCACAGATAGGAGTACCTTGGGTTCCATGGGCTCATCAGGACTAAAGCTGACACTTGTGACAGGATGGGGGGATGGGGGTAAGTGGCGCTGACCCCTCACCCACCAGCAATTGAAAACCCCATACAACTTGACTTCCCTGAAACTACTAATAGCCTATCGCTGTCCAGAAGGAAGCCCTACAGATAACAGTCGGTTAACACATATTTTGCTCATTATATATATTATACGCTGTATTCTTACAATAAAGCTAGAGAAAAGAAAATGTTATACAGAAAATCATAAAGTTCATCGGCAAGTGTTTTCAAATTGTTGCAAATCTCCAAAAAATTTTCCAATATACTTACTAAAGAACACCTGCATATCGGTGGGCCTGAGCCGGCCAAATCCTTGTTGGGCAGGGCCAGCTGTGCTCACTGCCTCCTGGCCCAGCTGTAGCCTGGGGGAGGAATCGTCCCCTGGGGCCACAGTCGCAACCGGAAGAAACTAGAAGAATGCCATTCTTTTTTCATGTTAATTTGATTCCTCACCCAGGTTGGAGACTGCGCTAGGACACCTGGCCTGGGGTGGGGGTGGGGTGGGGGAGTGGGGCCCGGGGCTGAACCCCACTCTCCTGGCTGCCTAGGGGCGGGCCTGGGCTGTGCGTATCCTGGTGGGGCCGTATCCTGGTGGGGCCGCATCTGCCCATCACTCACTCCGCGGGTGGGGAGGCCTGTGTGTGGTTGAGGTGCCCAACGGGCTGGTGCAGCAAGAGCAAAGTACAGAGTGTTTCAGGGAGGCAGTGGCCAGCTGGTCACCTGTGTCCCAGGCGGCCAGATGGCAGTGGGATGAGAGTGGTAAAGGGGGCATGGACTGTAGTTTACAGTCTCTGCCTTCCCCGCATCTGGCCTTGCTTCCGATTATAACCTACTGTCCACCTCTCTGGTGGAGCTGGGTCTCAGGGGGTCCTCCCTACCAGCACCCAGGACACAGTAAGTCCTCACTCAAGACACGCTTAGTGAGGCAGTGAATGAATGGGCTTGTCCTGCACTCCTACTGCTGTCTGTGCCCGTGGAAAAAAATGTACAACTGAAGTGCAATTGGTTTGTGTTTTAATTCATATTTAATTTCCCCTTTCCTAGCATTTTTGACAGGTTTTTTTTTTTTTTTTTTGGAGACTAAAATGTGTGGTGTTCAAAAAAATGTAAAAACAAAGCTTGGCAAATAACCTGGATGCCTGCCAACATCGAGCCCCATTACCTAATGATTTTCAAGCATCCGACGCAGTTGATTGGGTTGGGATTAGAACCCGCCCCCTTTCCCTGTGGATGGCTGCACGTGAGCACGCACGTGTAATTATTGTCACAGAGTGACATGCTCATTCGTCCACAGAACGTATTAAGCAGGAGAGAAAGCCAGCGCCCCGAGGAAACAAAGGCAACATCGCTTAATGTAAGAAAAAAGATGGCTTTATCAAATTTTGATCGGCAGTTTCAAACTCCAAAAAGGCATTAAACATGCTATAGTCCTAATATAATAGTCCACCGTTTCAAGTCCAATTAAGCGTTGGCTGGATAGAGGTAGACAGTTGCTGAGACCTAATGGTGACTATGAATGGAGAAAGGGTTTTGTTTTTAAGTGGTAGAAAGAAGAAGCCTTTTAGAGATAGATAGCCTCGGAAACCAAGTGTTGAGAAAGTCACAAACTTCTATTTTGATCGATTGTAGATGCGTGATTGGGCCTGATCTACCTGTGCTAAGAAATATTAGAGAAAAAAATGTGAAGTGATGCCTCACGACCTTCATTTCGTAAACATGATGTGCGATCATCATTCCCTTAAAAAAATCCAACCCGCACAGGATTCCACAGGTTTTGAAAACATTTACTCCATGACGATCCAGTACAAAGAATTATTTCAAATGAATGGAAGTACCCTGAGATTTTTTTTCAATGTAACAGAAGCCCAGATTGTCACTGCATAGATTCAAATACAAACAAGGAAAATCGTGTCTCCTAAAATCATTTTCATCAAAAAAAGAAAAAAAGAAAA
>NW_011889228.1:502657-504683 GCF_000151845.1 Pteropus vampyrus | reverse complement strand
AGGAGGAAATCAACTTTTCCTTAAAGGTACCATTTTAATCTATGTATAGTTATTGAAATTCATAAAGTCGATGAAATTGGGAAAAATTAGAAATTTTGACTAGGTTTTTTATATACTTGAGACTTAAATTTTATACATACTAATTTCTTTTACTTCTAGGTGTGATCACATGTTTACAATTATCAACCAGCAAAGGATGAAGGACTGGGAATCAGGAAAATTTTCGTTCTGCTCCTTATTTGGACCCTGGGACTACGGCTGTGGACAAGGTCCTTCTCTGCTAAAGGAAGAATGCTGTCCCTTAGGGCAGGCCCCGCTCCCGGGGGGAACCGTGCCCGGCAATGAATTACTTCCTGTAAGCTCTGGCATACATTAATTGACATTTCTGGCAACAGGTTCGCCTTCTCAGTTATGTTTCCATAACGCTGGTATCAAAGGCATCCAACATAAAGCACCTACTGGCTGCCTAGGAGAAGCCGATACAGGGCTGCAAAGTAACTGGGAATGAGAGAGAGAGAGAGAGATCAGTGTGCAAATGACCGAGGTGTCGGCTGTAAAGCTAGGGAGGCAACGTCAAAGTTGTCTTGTGCCTGGAGGGAGGCTGGTAGAAGTGGGGCGAGGCCCGGCCCCCAGGATGACCTGCCCCGAGATCCGTGGGATGGAGGAGAGCTGCGCTACGGGATGACAGCTCCACGAGGCATCTCCTCGCTTGGAACTGATGCTCTAAAAGGAAGGACCTCTCCGAGCACCACCCGTTATATCTCGAGTCTTCAAAACGGCCACCGGTTCATGGCGCTGCAGTTCGGAGCCTCCGATTTCTGCCTTTAGGGGACTGCGTCCGGAGCCCCACGACAGGGACGCGGGGCGCACGCACGTCCCATTCTGGGCGAGGACAGGTCGGGGGGCGGAGGAAGCCTTGCCAGGCGTGTTTTCAGACGGGGCGGGACCCTGCCGCCCGCTGCGACCAGACAGGCAGGGCTTTGTGAGGGCGCGTGGGTGGAACTGTTGGGGACCGTCCGAGAGGTGGCGGGGAGCAACCTAACCGCGGGCGCGGGCAACTGCAGCTGCCCAGCCGGAGCGACAGAAACGGTCTGTGCGCGCAGACAGGGCGGGCCGGTCACTCGGACGCCCGGGGCAGCGGAGACGCGAGTCCACGCCCGCCCCCGCCTGGCCGCAGCGCCCCGCGGGTGAGTGGGCGGTGCCGCCGCCTCTCCGGGGCGCACGTGACCTGCGCTCTCTGCCGTCCGCAGAAAGTTGCTTCCGGACCTCGCAGCGGATTCTGTGGATGAAAGGGCTCTGATCCCCCGGCGCTGGAGCCGAGTCGCTGAGGGCGCCACCCAGTCGGGGATCTGGCAAAGGGTGGGCGTCCCCCTTCTCTCTTAAAGAGACACACGTCACCTTCCCAGCCATCGTGCCCAGCCTGCTGGACTTTCAGTTTGGGGTTTAGGGACACGCCAGGTTGTCCCGCTTTTTACATGGCCGTTTCCCAGTTCCAGGAATGTGTTGGTGGTTTGCTTGGGTCTTGTCCAAAGGCCACTTCAGCCTCTGGATAAATACAGGATGGGCGGCGACCGCAGTCTGCCGGCTACTCCACCCACCCCGAGACGTACTTTCCATCTTTTTTTGTTTTCCATTGGATTTTTCCTTTTTTTTCTTCTTTTAAATCGTAATAAAAATTCACTTCGTCTATGAATTCTTATATCTTTATCTTTGTATCTAACGCCCACGTATATGATTTACATTTTGTGTTCCTTAGTACGGGTAGCAGAAGAGTAAGGAAAAGGGCCAGGGGCGTGGGCCTTGCCTTGGACATAGAATAAAAGGTAAGATGACGGGCATTTCTGATGTAAGAAATGAATTTCGGGAGAAGGCTAGATCTGGAATAAATAGCCATACTCTCTCCTTTGGGTTTACATCTACTCTCAGAGATGAGGAAATTGAAATTTATGGGGATCTGGCAGCTAGGACACAAAGTAATGCTACTAATGATAATGACAAGACTTGAGATAGTGTCCAGAGTGGAACT
>NW_011889228.1:497199-501342 GCF_000151845.1 Pteropus vampyrus | reverse complement strand
GCCATTCAATAAATGAAAATAACACGTATCACAACACTTTTCCTAGAAGCCACAGGTATAATATCTACCCCCAAATATACATCAGCTAATTAGTATCCTCGCAGCCCATCGAGCACACGTGCTATAACTCGCATTTGTATGTGAGCTAAATTGCCTATGTTTGAGAACATTTGTCATCCTCACAAGTTAAATAAGCTTCTCTGAACATCTATGTATTGATAAGTTGATGAATATCCTAAATTTTTTGATTACTCAAATGGAAAGATTATGTTATTATATACACTTAGAATAGTACTCTGATCTTAACAGCTAATCTATTTTTTAAGATTTCATTTCGCTTTGAGTTATGGAACTAATATTTTTTGGGGGGGAAGGGGAGTCAAAACCAGCATATTTTTCTAATAAAATGGAACAAGAAAGGAATACATCTGAGTGCATTGTATGGTAGTAAGGGTAAGCACTATTTCATAAAATTTGTTTTATAAAATATTTATGTTACATACACACACACACATGCACACATAACACATATGTGAATGCTCGGTTGCAATGTAAAATATATTTCTTATTGTGAGTCATGGCCAAAAACGTTTGAAAATCTTATACACTGCTGTGGGGATGCAACATGGGTCAGCTGCTATGGAAAAGTTTGGCGGTCCTTCGAAATACAGAATTACCATAGGACCCCACAATTCCACTCATAGTGCGTACCCCAAGAATTGAAAACAGGGACTCAAATAAATACTCGTCCACCCATATTCACAATAACCAAAAGGTAGAAACAACCCAAACGTCCATCAATGGATGAATAAGTCGTGGTCTATCCACAGAATGGAATATTATTCAGCCATTAAAAAGGAACGACGTGCTGATGCTACACGGATGAAACCTTGAAAACATTATGCTGGGTGAAAGAAGCCACATACGAAAGGTCACATGTTGTATGATTCCAAGAACTACCTAGACAGGATGTAGAGACAGGATGCAGGCTGGCTCTCGTCATGGGGTATGAGGAGAGGGAGCTGGGGAGAATCTGCTTGATGGTTAAGGGGTTTTACTCAAGAATGAGGCACATGTTTTAGAACTGGAGAGTTGGTGGTTGCCCGACATCATGAATGTCCTAGATGCCCCTGAACTGTCACTTTAAAATGGTCAATTTTATGTTATGTGAATTTGGACTCAAGAAATTATTTAAAAAAGGAAAAGAAAAAGTTCCACCGCTCTGCCCTCCCTCTAGAAGGCTGTCGCCAGGCCACTGTTCCACCATCTGCCTGCAGTGCTGCCACATCGCCACCTGGTGGGGAAGGCGCCTCCCGGCCGGACTCAAGGAGTAAAGATGCCGGATGCAGGAGAGGCACCCTGGCACCAGGGGTGTTCAACGCCGAAGCCGAGTCACATCCACAACCGTGGTGCCCACTGCAGCGTCCAGGTGATGCACAGCGGTCACCTCCAGCCCCTTTGAACTTTAAGCGGGAAAGAGATGTTTTCAGTCGTGGTCCTGAAATATTTAAGAAGTCACGGAAACTCTCTGAGATTCGTTTATGTCTGTAAACGGCCCAACACTCCCTATAGCAGGGTTACTATGGGGTTCACGTAAGGCAATGAGGGATGCACCGAATACGAGTAGATGCTGAGCAAACGACTGGTCCCCTGTCCCGGTCTTCCTTCCTTCTAAAGATGCTTGGTATGGACTTCAGAAGCCTAAGCAAGATGACTTGTATATCTAAGGGCGCCTCGGCTTCAGGTTGTCATTGGAACATAAAGATTGTGGGTGCCTGCGGCAAAGCCAACAGGGTCTGGAGAGCGCAGGCATGGAGCATGACACGGAGCCAAGAGGCGAAGCAGCCAGGGCCCGGCGAATGCCAGGTGTCTGACAGGAACGGACGAGAGGAAGCAGCAGAGATCTAGCAGACATCCTACTTATTGACATGAATGTCACCTGAAGGTTCCCAGTTGGGGAGAGGAAAGAACAGTGCACATACCAAAATATACACGAGGCACGGTATTTAGATATTTTTGCAAACGGGCTTGCATGAAACATTCCAGCTTCATAATGTGTTCTATAAAAATGGAATGGAAGGCAGCAAAAAAAAAAAAAAAAAAAAGACACAGAACCACGTGCTTTTCAAATTGAGAGGCCAAAGGGTATGAGCAACTCAGAGGGGAAATGACCAAAGCAAAATGCACGGCTCCTGGGGTGGCATATCTGCGATTTGGGGGGAATTAAAGTGGAACGAACTAGGGGTTCAGGGACTCCCAAGAGGAGCAGCACAGAGCCCTCCGTCCTGTTACAGCCGGCTTTCTTCAAAAACAAAGCAAAACACGCTTTCTGTCGAATCCCACTCACTCCCCAGCTTACTGCCATTCCAGCTCCTTGGGAGTGTTTCCCCTAAACCCTTAGCCTCAACTATTGTGACATTTCCTGAATTATTCTACACTTCAGATTGTACTGCTGAGGTCACAGCTGCGTGGACCTCTTCACATCTCGTCCACCACCGCCTGGCTAACCCTCAGGCGCCCGACAGTCAGTGAGGCAACCTGAACGAACCGCTCTCCTTGGCCCCTGGGCACCGCCTTTTCCTAGACCGTTGAGCCCGGGGCTGCAAATCCCCCTCCCCCTAGCCGCCCACACCGAGACCCGGCCACCCTGTGCTTCTCTCTGAACATGTCTTGTACCTGCCTTGCCCCCTTCTTCCCACCACCGGCCATCTGCACTCCGGGACCTGCACTTCTTTGCCTGGCACTTCTTATTGGCCTCGCGCCCCCCGCCCCCACACACACCTGCCAGACTGTTCGACGGTCCTGTCACTTTGGGGACAAAACCCAACCTTTGGTTATCACGTGAGACCCTTTCGGACCCCTCTGATGTCATGCAGCCTGTGCGTCAGCCACAGGGAACAGTCTGCAAGTCCCGACACAGCACACTGCCGCACACTGCCACACAGTGTACCTGCTGCTTTTCCCCCCGACCCCCAGCTCACAGCCCCTTCTGCTAACAAGCTCTGGCCGATGTTCCCAGGCCGAATACATTGCTCTTCACTTGGGGCCCAGTGGCACCTGGTACACAGCCTCTCTGTTATTAGTTTACAGGCCGGCCTCCACGGGGAGGCCACGAGCATCAAGGCCGCGCCCCTCATCGCTGAATGAGCCCCACCTGGCATCCGATTCACTGGCCCACGTTGATTTCCGTGGGTGAACCCACAGCGGTGGGCATTCCAGCACCCTCTCTACACAGTCGGCGCATAAGACGTGTTCCTTGCTGTGTGTCTATAAAGCGATTTTCTGTAGAGATCCGCAGATGCAATGAAAAGGAGAACAGCGCACTGTTGCATGCAAACCAGAGACTAAAAATCAGGTGACAGTACAGAATAACCTGTGTTTATTAAAATAGCCCACAGGAGAGATGGAAATTCTAGAGATTAACTTCGAAATCTTCTGCCATTACCACAAAATTTCCTTAAAAGGCCATAAGTCCAACCGTTAGAAACAACAAGGCAGACGCAAGATGTGAGCCATGAAACCTTAAAGCCTGCAAACACTCGCCAGTGACACACTGAACGTTACTGGACACACTTACCTTGCTCATCGCGCACAGCCCAGCAGCTCCAACCAGGGAAGGCCACCGCGTCCCAATGCGCTTCTCCCCAGGACGGAGCTGATTAGCATCACACCGTTACACTGCGGGAAGGTCTCCCAAGCCTTTGACTTTAACACACGGAGGAATTGAAGCGTTTAAACAAGACGGCCAAAGGACGAGTCCAGACACTTATTTTTGCCAACCTGCCTCTCAGGACCAACCGAAGCCCCGCTGCTGGCATTTCAGAGTCTAACTGTGAGGTGGTCACACTTTTTATTCAGTCGCTCTTCTTTGCCCCCAGGGATCTGGCGTTCCCTCAGGTTGCTGGCGCCATGGCCTGGTTGGGCAGTCGGACCCGCTGCAGCTGGCCTGGCACAGCGTCACCGCCACGACTCTGCCCCCAACGCAGGTCGCCTCTTATAGCCGGACTCACGGAAACACTTGGAAGCATGACAATTTTTCTTAAAAAAAAAAAATTGGGAAAAACCTCCCGACGTTTCTCAGAAAGCAGAACGCCCGGGAAAAAGCTAGCCGGAGGCGCGGCCAGGCTGACCGCGCAAAGACGC
>NW_011889228.1:484761-497149 GCF_000151845.1 Pteropus vampyrus | reverse complement strand
CGCGCCCGAGCCCCAGGTGTTGCTTATTAATCGTCCGCCGCCCACGGGGAGCTCTCGCCATGCTGAACACAGGTGTGCGAGCACCTGCATTCCGACTGCGCTGGCCTCCCCCACTCCGTGTTCTCATGGGACAAGTCTACTGAGGAGTCGCTCTGGTTTCGTGACGCTTTCTGACAGCAGTGGTGAGCTGGCAGTGGCTCACTCGGGCCGCAGCGGCCCCCTCGCTCAGGGCCTTTGCACATGCTCCTCCCTCTGCCTGAACCCCCTCTGCCCGGACATCCTCCTGTCTGCTCCTTCTCTTTCTGGAGGCTTCGGTTTATCAGCAAGTTCTGCCCTGAATATTATGCAAAAAGATAAGATTTCCTTCCTCCGTCACCATGCCCTCCTTACCTTGCTTTATTTTCTTTAAGCATGTTTTGCTTCATGAACAATACATATTTACTCACTCACTGTCTGTCTCTCACCCCCATCAGGATATGAGGTCAGTGAGGGCAGGGCTGATTTCTCTTTTATTCCCTGCTGTGATTCTAGAACCCAGAACAATGCCAGCATGAGACAGGCACTCAAGGAATATTGAGTGAGTGAGTGAATACAAGAACGAATGGATTTTGTTGCAACTCAGCTTAACAGAACATTATGTTATCATAATGTAACATTATGTTACATCATCATGTAAGATAAGGTGCCAAATCGGCAGGCTAACGGACATCTACATTAGCAAATGCTTACAACCGCACCTCTCTGCTCAGCAACCTTGCCAAGCTACGGTCTATTACAGATTGAAGGTCAGGAGTGCTGTCTCCAAACACGTTCCATTGTCCTACTGCCCTCTCTGTGCTGCCGCGGGCGTGCCGGTGACGTTGCCTTGGGGTCAGAACCTCCCGATGGTCTAGGTTATGCTCCTGTGTGGTGACTGACTTAAACCCCGGTTCTTGAAATTTGATGGAGCACTCCCTGCCCTGACGACAAGGAGTGACAGCTCGCTGGGCTGGCGGCCAAAGGCCAGGAGTGTGATGGCCGAGGACGAGCCCAGGGACCGCGTCTGTGGGGGAGCCAGGCTGAACCAGGGCAGCGAGGGCAGAACTGATTCTTAAAGCCAAGGGTGACAGATCAGAGGAGAGAGGGCCCCAGGAGCTGGTCTGGGGAGGTTCTGGCCCTGAACCCACGTTGCCGCTGACCTCTGGGGCTGCGGGACAGTGCCGCGAGCCTCGGCACTGGAAAACACAGCGTTCTATTTCGCAAGTGTGGTTCCTCTGGTTAGAATGAAAACAACTTTCGTTTCCTCGTGTCAGGAGTGAAACACTTTAAATGGACTTGACCTTTCAAGAATCATCAGACGGGTAACCCGAAAGGCCTTTTGTGATAGATATGGCACCAGGAGAGGAACATTTGAGACCCGGGCTAGTGATTCAGAAAGCTGCGCAGTGGGCAGCTTTAATCCTGCTCAGAGTCCCAGCTTCCGTGACGGCGACACCGCCAGCCATGGGGAGCTCGTGGGAATTACTATGAGTCCCGTGACAACCACGGTACTGTTTTGACCCGCCGGGCGTTCTGATGGACGATGTGGACAGAGCCTGATGTATCACGCTCATCACTTTGGAGAATAACATGCAAGTGAAGGTGGGGGGCAGCTGAGCAGAGAAGCCAGATGTGCCCGCTTGGAGAGGACCGGGGCACCGGGCACAGCGTTCGGCTACCTCGGGCTCCTTCTTCAAAGTGGACGTTTTATTAATCTGATTCTACCGCTGATGAGTGAAATACAGGCACTCCTCACAGTGAAGGTCCACATTTACTATGTATGTCTGTCTTCATACATAAATTCTAGTCAAAATATCAGGACCATGCTCTCATATTTGGCATGTATCTTCAACCCAAATTCACCCATTGTGTCTCCTAACGCAAGGGGAAAAAAAATAAATTTTAAGCATCGTTTACTATTATTTTCTTAATGCTAGCTCTTTTCAGTTTTGTTTTTTTAGAAGCAACAGACATTTGCGTTTCATATGTCTGTTTAATTTAAAGCACGAGCTTCAACAGCAGAAGACCGTGGAGTCCTAATGTCTGATGGTAAATAATTAATATCAAAATTATCATCTTCCTCTTAGACTCCCAGGAGCAGTGGCAGATGGTGAATTCTGGCTGCGCCTAATCCTGCTCATAGATCTTTGAAGAAGCCAGCATCCAAAGAACAGAGTGGAACTCGCAAGAATGTATGAATTTTGCTGTCGTTATTCCAAAGGTTCTTTTGGCACAGACTCTGCTCTAGCAGATGAGCCTGTATATTTGCAATCACAATAACTCAGTCAAAAAAAAAGAACTCACCAGACGACCCTATGGAAATTTTGAAAATTAGGTGTGTTCTAGGATACAAACGAGCTGGGGGGACAGGGCAGCCTCCTACTTCCACAGAAATACTGAGCCTCACAACGTTCGGGTAAACAGAATTTTTGTTTCATACTTCACTCTGACAGCTGTTTGACGTTTGACTGCTCCCGTAAACTTCATTTCCAACTTGCTGAAATCCTGACGTGTGCCAGGAACAATGCTTCGTATGGAGCCAAGATGGCAGCTTCTGCAACGCAACATATGTCTAGATTTGTAGTGCCTCCTTTTTCGTGTTTGTTTATATTCTGGCTGCACTTCCAAAATATTTATGCACATAAGAAAAATTGTCATTCTCGGTGGAACCAAAAAAATGATTGGCCACCAGACGAAAAAGCTTTGCTATGAGATGGGTGGCGATAAGTCACACATGTTTAGAATCCCACGTGACCGATACCGAACGGTAAACTGTGCTGAATAATTCTTAACAGCCGAATTTCCCACCCGACTCCCCCAGCTCGCTACCTCAGTGGGAAGGCTGTGGGCGAAACGCATCGACAACAAAGAGGTGTTGCTAAAGATAAGGCGATCTGTCCCATCTTTATTTTCATCATTGGAAAAGGAAAAGTAGGCTCGTACCGGGCAAGATGGCTGCTCCATAAAATGTGACTTGTGGCTCTGGGTTTCAAGAAACGATTGCTGTTCTGCCCCGTGGTTTCCAAACTGTTCTATGAACAAATTTTTAAGTGGGGTTGGAATGACAGGGTCCTCCTGGTACATCACGAAGGCCTGAGGATGCGAAACCGGAAGGTCTGTGTTGAAGTCCAGCCTCACCACATTTACACGGGCATCATCCGATTTAATTCTTATAACTCTATGAGCTTAAAGGGGTGAATTATCTTATTTTAATCTAATAAAAGACCAAGGTAAATTTTTGTCTAAGGGGACGCAGCTGTCAGTGACCTGTGACTCCAGACGCAGTCAGGGCTCATCACAAGGCCTTCTTTTAACTTCGCGTTCTCATCAATTCTTATATTAGTTAACTGAATGAAGGCGATAAAAAATAATAAACTATAATAATAAAATAATATCAGAAGGTAGCTTTTTGTCCTTTTCTAATTCTCGTTTAACATGACCACTAAGCATTCGATTCAAAATCTGACCATGATCATTTTCTTTTCACTGACAGTAAAATGAAAATACAACCGGATCTCTGACGATGCTATTTTTAGAAAAACGTAATCGACAGTTATCCTCAGGTCTTTAATTCTGGTCAAAATCGAATAATCAGTCTGGTCCCCACTCTACCCACCGCCTTTCTTTATCTTTTTCCTCATACAGGCAAATTTCTCCTCCTTCCCACCCCCCATCACCATCCTCCCTCCGCCATCGGCCACTCCCCCGATGCCACCCATCTGCACCGTCACATTCACTGCCACTCCAAACCTCAGCCCCATTCTCCTCCACTGGCCTGGAATGGGGTCTTTTTCGCCATTTCGATGTCTGTCTATCATTCAGATGGCGCTCAAGCCCTCCCACTCCACGACCGGATGACTCATGATCACTTGCTCCCTGGTCTCTGACTTTCAGTAACACCCCTGTTCCCTGTGGCACTTGGTTATTAGCGTTACTGATTCTAGATGTACAGCCCATCTCTTCAAATGGCGAATCGTGTCTCTGGGGATAGATGTCTTTATTGTTTTTCCCTGCACTGTTGTACCCAGAAGCTCTCAGTAGTTTTATAACAGTGGAAGAGTATAATTTTTTTAAAAGGAAAAACACCACAGGGTGTGTAGATGGTACTAGCGTCTCTTTTCTTACATGTTGTGTTTAAAAAAAAAAAAAAGCAACAGATGAAAGATAATCTTCCTCAGCCAGGCACAGATCACTGACTATTTTCTAGGTTTGTACGATCCAGCATTTAATAGTAATATCTTAGCAATGAAGTTTGATAAAAATAGTAACATCACTAATGAAAACGATGCTAGTTCCTTTGAAAACAAGGTAGGTGCTCATCTCTTATTCATTTAACGGATAGCTACTGAGCGCCAACTGATCATCTGACACTGGGTGGGGTCCTCTAGGTACAGTAGGACGTGGTCTTGACCCTCAATAGGCTTACAGTGCGGTGGCGAGACAAACGGTGGTGGTTCAATATGACGGTGTCTTTAATAATTATGCTCTTTGATAAAAACAGAATCAGATTTGTTACCAGGCAACCCGGATGTTCTACATCGTTGTTTCTTAACGGGTGTGATGCCACCCTTTAGGGAGCTTATTCCAAAATCGTGCAGGTGCTTTTCGTCATACCAGAGCTGGGGGAGGATGCTACTGACATCTTGGGGGCAGGGGACAGAAAAGCGCGATGACATCCTCGGAGATGAAAACCTCAGCCACAATGACTCAAGTCTAGAATTGAACAGTCGTAGCTTTAAACAAAGTCCTTTTGCACAGGCCAAATAGCTTCTAAGGAAGGCAAGTACTATGTGTGCTGAGGAAAGATCGTGCTTTGTTGAGTTTGGCGCTTTAACAAGAATGGGTCATCAGTTGGGAAAATGGTAACGCCAGAGGCAACGCCTCACCTGACCTGCGCCTGTGTCCCTCGGCCTCGGGGATGTGCCTCACAGGGCGCTGTGACAGACTCACGCGTGTGACCATTTTAGCAGGGCTGGCCGTGTGACAGTGTCAGAGTGCTGAAGGTGCTGACACTCAGGGCGGTTCATCATGGATTACTTCCGTTACCGCTCTATACTACAGATGTCAGGTACAGACACAGGTGTTTAAATAAAGCTGTCTTTCCTGAAAGTTATTAATAGGAGAGGATTATCTTTGAATTTCATTTCAGGATAGTAAAGGAGATGGGACCAAATACTTGTTATAAAAGGGGGTCTTGGGTCTAATAGGTTGAGAATCATTAGTTCTAGGCTCTTAAAGAAATTAAAAGACAAAGTTCCTGGCACTAAGAATTCAAATTCCTTTCTGAGTGGTTTCCCTTTGATCTTTGCAGGCCCAAAAGGGCTGCATGTGGGCATTTTGAGCAGATGCCATTTGTTCTTTGAGTTCTGCACCGAGTGGCCCTGGTGTGGATTTGGGGAAAGGGAAGAGAAAGGAAAGGCAGACACAGATGGAGAGAGAAAGTTTGTATCATAAGCTGCTACCCTGAAGAAGCCATTACTGTTAGCGCGAGAGGAATGAAAAATTCCATCAAGAGAGGAGTCAGAAAGTAAGAAGATATCATTTATACTATCAAGACACATTTATTAAAAAACGGGAACCCACAGAGGTCTAAAATAAATCCCTGCCCTCAAGAGCTTGCAACATAACTAAACATGCAAATACTGTGTGCAAGTTTCTTGCAAACTAGGAGCACCTGACACTAAATGCACCGAATCTGCTAGAGAAGGCATGCAGGTAACACCTCGTTCCCAGGGGTACGCCTGCCAGTGGGCCACCAGGCAGATGGTCCACACTGAGAAGTGATGTGGGCTGAGACGTGGGGACAGAGGAGAAAGAAGGTAGTAAGCGACAGAGGGACAGATGCGCTGGGCTGGAAAGGCCTACAGGAAGCATTCACGCAGAGGCCATAACGGAATCAACTGATTTTGTGTCAATGTGAAGATTAAAGTCATAATTTTATATACTCAGTAAATAACTATAATATAGACTCATTTGGGGGCAGTTCCACAATTCTACTTTTTAGGCAATTTTACAGTAAGTACAAGTAAAATCCTAAGCATTTGAAAGAGGAAAGTCTTTTAAATAAATGATCTGCATGTTGATTATTTTGAGACACATGATCTTGCCATTTTAGATTGACATATGATGTTAGCGTAGGAAAGTTTAAGCTGGAATTGAACTATATCGAAACTCATGGCACCTTAATAAGGCTAAGTAAAATCATATTGGGTAGACTATAAAATCTGGCAAAATAATAATTTGAACAAAAGCCATAGCTCAAAATATTATTTTACTGGGGAGAAAAGGAATATGCTACTCACAAAAATGATTCTTTAATATATCACCAGCTAAACGTGCACTCTGTATGCAAATAACACTATTTTGGAGTAGAAGATAATGTCTCTGTTTTGAGACACTAAAACAATTTTAATATTTCATTTTTTTTAAAAAAATATAAAGGTTTGAGTTTAAGAAAGGTAATCTAATTGGTTGTCAGTTTTTATTTTTTGCTGTAGGGATTTGAGCTGCTTCTAAGCTCAGGGGCATCCTGACGTGTTGTCCACTTGTGAAGTGACACTTGTGTCACGCTACCAGGTAGAGTGACTCAGCGGGCGTAACCTATGAAATGAGGCCACCCCGTCCTGGCCTGGCCTTGACGCTCACCGATGATTTACTATGTTCTCAAAGTGTTCTTCCAGCTCCACCATGTAGAACTCACATTCTAGAATATTCTGGGAGAAAAAGCGACCTCCAAGGGAGAGCGTTTGTCATGTACAAATAAGGCAATGCTAAGGCCAGGAAGTGTATTTCCCCCAACCCCCACCCCCGCCTCTGCTCTTAAGAGGGTTTATTCTACATGATTAAGATTTTACTCAAAATGCTCCCCTATCTGGCTGGGCGAGGACACAGGCACAGCTCTGGGCATAAAGATTCTCTAGAGACAAGCAAGAAAGCGCTCCAGGAATTGTTTTTCGATGGTGTCCTCTCTCCTCCCTCCAGAGACATCACAGAACTCAGAAATATGTCAGGAAGCAAGATACGATTTAGATATGTTAAAAAGCACCTAAAAGTAATTATCAGAAAATGGCATGGCAATTTCAAAGAAAAATATAATTGAGGCCTGATTTATTTATGAAAGCTGAATTATAGGAGACAAACGGTGGTGGTTCAATATGACGGTGTCTTTAATAATTATGCTCTTTGATAAAAACAGAATCAGATTTGTTACCAGGCAACCCGGATGTTCTACATCGTTGTTTCTTAACGGGTGTGATGCCACCCTTTAGGGAGCTTATTCCAAAATCGTGCAGGTGCTTTTCGTCATACCAGAGCTGGGGGAGGATGCTACTGACATCTTGGGGGCAGGGGACAGAAAAGCGCGATGACATCCTCGGAGATGAAAACCTCAGCCACAATGACTCAAGTCTAGAATTGAACAGTCGTAGCTTTAAACAAAGTCCTTTTGCACAGGCCAAATAGCTTCTAAGGAAGGCAAGTACTATGTGTGCTGAGGAAAGATCGTGCTTTGTTGAGTTTGGCGCTTTAACAAGAATGGGTCATCAGTTGGGAAAATGGTAACGCCAGAGGCAACGCCTCACCTGACCTGCGCCTGTGTCCCTCGGCCTCGGGGATGTGCCTCACAGGGCGCTGTGACAGACTCACGCGTGTGACCATTTTAGCAGGGCTGGCCGTGTGACAGTGTCAGAGTGCTGAAGGTGCTGACACTCAGGGCGGTTCATCATGGATTACTTCCGTTACCGCTCTATACTACAGATGTCAGGTACAGACACAGGTGTTTAAATAAAGCTGTCTTTCCTGAAAGTTATTAATAGGAGAGGATTATCTTTGAATTTCATTTCAGGATAGTAAAGGAGATGGGACCAAATACTTGTTATAAAAGGGGGTCTTGGGTCTAATAGGTTGAGAATCATTAGTTCTAGGCTCTTAAAGAAATTAAAAGACAAAGTTCCTGGCACTAAGAATTCAAATTCCTTTCTGAGTGGTTTCCCTTTGATCTTTGCAGGCCCAAAAGGGCTGCATGTGGGCATTTTGAGCAGATGCCATTTGTTCTTTGAGTTCTGCACCGAGTGGCCCTGGTGTGGATTTGGGGAAAGGGAAGAGAAAGGAAAGGCAGACACAGATGGAGAGAGAAAGTTTGTATCATAAGCTGCTACCCTGAAGAAGCCATTACTGTTAGCGCGAGAGGAATGAAAAATTCCATCAAGAGAGGAGTCAGAAAGTAAGAAGATATCATTTATACTATCAAGACACATTTATTAAAAAACGGGAACCCACAGAGGTCTAAAATAAATCCCTGCCCTCAAGAGCTTGCAACATAACTAAACATGCAAATACTGTGTGCAAGTTTCTTGCAAACTAGGAGCACCTGACACTAAATGCACCGAATCTGCTAGAGAAGGCATGCAGGTAACACCTCGTTCCCAGGGGTACGCCTGCCAGTGGGCCACCAGGCAGATGGTCCACACTGAGAAGTGATGTGGGCTGAGACGTGGGGACAGAGGAGAAAGAAGGTAGTAAGCGACAGAGGGACAGATGCGCTGGGCTGGAAAGGCCTACAGGAAGCATTCACGCAGAGGCCATAACGGAATCAACTGATTTTGTGTCAATGTGAAGATTAAAGTCATAATTTTATATACTCAGTAAATAACTATAATATAGACTCATTTGGGGGCAGTTCCACAATTCTACTTTTTAGGCAATTTTACAGTAAGTACAAGTAAAATCCTAAGCATTTGAAAGAGGAAAGTCTTTTAAATAAATGATCTGCATGTTGATTATTTTGAGACACATGATCTTGCCATTTTAGATTGACATATGATGTTAGCGTAGGAAAGTTTAAGCTGGAATTGAACTATATCGAAACTCATGGCACCTTAATAAGGCTAAGTAAAATCATATTGGGTAGACTATAAAATCTGGCAAAATAATAATTTGAACAAAAGCCATAGCTCAAAATATTATTTTACTGGGGAGAAAAGGAATATGCTACTCACAAAAATGATTCTTTAATATATCACCAGCTAAACATGCACTCTGTATGCAAATAACACTATTTTGGAGTAGAAGATAATGTCTCTGTTTTGAGACACTAAAACAATTTTAATATTTCATTTTTTTAAAAAAAAATATAAAGGTTTGAGTTTAAGAAAGGTGATTTAATTGGTTGTCAGTTTTTATTTTTTGCTGTAGGGATTTGAGCTGCTTCTAAGCTCAGGGGCATCCTGACGTGTTGTCCACTTGTGAAGTGACACTTGTGTCACGCTACCAGGTAGAGTGACTCAGCGGGCGTAACCTATGAAATGAGGCCACCCCGTCCTGGCCTGGCCTTGACGCTCACCGATGATTTACTATGTTCTCAAAGTGTTCTTCCAGCTCCACCATGTAGAACTCACATTCTAGAATATTCTGGGAGAAAAAGCGACCTCCAAGGGAGAGCGTTTGTCATGTACAAATAAGGCAATGCTAAGGCCAGGAAGTGTATTCCCCCCACCCCCACCCCCGCCTCTGCTCTTAAGAGGGTTTATTCTACATGATTAAGATTTTACTCAAAATGCTCCCCTATCTGGCTGGGCGAGGACACAGGCACAGCTCTGGGCGTAAAGATTCTCTAGAGACAAGCAAGAAAGCGCTCCAGGAATTGTTTTCCGATGGTGTCCTCTCTCCTCTCTCCAGAGACATCACAGAACTCAGAAATATGTCAGGAAGCAAGATACGATTTAGATATGTTAAAAAGCACCTAAAAGTAATTATCAGAAAATGGCATGGCAATTTCAAAGAAAAATATAATTGAGGCCTGATTTATTTATGAAAGCTGAATTATAGGAGATAATTATAATAACTCCCGGACTGGGATCATGCATTGTAAAATTCTTGGAGATAATTACAATAACAGCTGGGATGAAATACTGCATTACAGTTTAATGAGCACGTGACTGTGTCTTGTTCAAGATTTATATCTCTTAGATGTTTTATGCATAGAAAAAAGTGAGACCCATTTTACAAATTAGAAAATGGAGGTTTTGAAAACCCAGTTCCTCCTCTAAAACGGAAGGAAGGAAGAAGACACAAAGGGAAGGCCACCCCAGACACTGAAAGGGCCAGCGGTTACCCTTGAGGACTGCCAGCTTGTGGCATGCCCCGTCATCCTGTCCACGGGGACACGGCAGGCTCTTGGCAGGCTCAGGCTGGCACACGCTGCCTGGGAGAGGAGCAGTGGCGAGACGCCCCAAGCACAGGGTCTCAAGCCCCATGGCCCAGATGTACACCCTGCTCTGTCACATCCTAGCCATGTGGCCAAGATGTCGCTAACGTCTGAGGCACTAACCCCTTGTGCCTCTGTTTTCTATGCAGTGAGGCACTAACGACAGTATCTCTCTCGAGGGGTCATTGTGAGGATTGTATTAAAACACAGTGAAAACCTGAAAGTGTCCCAAATCACTACAGTTCCTTTGCAAGCACTAGGAAGTTCTCTTATCACCAAATAGACATCGAATATAAAAAATAACCCGACTCGGGGCTATTGTGGTGGGACCCACACAGGAAACGGAATCTGGCTGTAAATGACATTTAAAAAGAAAACGAATTGTTTTCCTGTTATTTCTTCATATTCTGATGCCCCTTTGAGGCCATAAAACGTTGCAGACTCCAGTTTCTGGGACTAATTCTCAAGACTAACCGTGATATACAGCCCGGAAAAAATAATCACTTATAATTCATTTTTTCCATTTTTTTCCATATTTTTTTTTAAATACTGAAACATTCCATACACCACGAGGTTGTTGAAACATCAGTGATCTCTGCATAGAGATGATATGAATGTAAATCTAAAATACACTTTTTAACTTGTGAGGTCTGTATTTCCCTCTGTGCCACTGGTCTGTAAAGACACACGCCGTAACTTCTAGAGACATTTGATGATTAGGGTCCGGCACTAAAAAAACTTATCTAGACACGCATCGCCCCACGTCGCAGCTCGCTCACCCCCGGAGGTGCTAAGCATCGCTTTAGAGAGGGCGTCTCTTTCTAGGCCCGCACCCCACATCCTGCAGGAGAGAGGCCCCCGCGGCCAGGGCCCTCCCCGGCCAGCTGCGGTAGGCCTGGATGCAACGCCTCCTTGCAGGTCAGGGCCGCAGGTGTATCTGAAGTTCACCAGCACGTCCGGCCAACAACAGCAGTGGACAGCGGCCGGGTCCTGAGAGCCGACTGCCACAGGGGCCTTTGCAATGAATGGAATTCTGCCTGCAGCGTTTTCATTCTCGCTTTGGCTGGTATCATCCACTTGTCTCGACGCTGCAAAACCCCAGTGCTGAGGCTGGAGGGGCGAGAAGCACTGCTTGTCCCCCCAAAGCGACTGGGCCACAGGCTCTCGGGAAGGTGTCAAGGGTGACAAAGGCATCCGGACCCCAATCCTTACCCCCGCCCCGACACCCACCCAGCTGCCCTGGGGATAAGCCCTCGCCCAGCGAAATGTGTGGCTCACAGCTTTGGAAGAACTGGACTGCCCCAGATGGCTCCCCGCTTCTGAATCCCCAAGGGACGCTTTCTGGAACCCAGAATACAGGGGCTGCACAGAAGTCAAGCCAGGTCAGCTCAGGGAGACAGGAAACAGCCAGCCACAGGGAGTTTACCTGCCCCCAGCTGTGTCAGCGACACCTAGCGGCAGCAAGTAATACAGCCCCTAAGTGGAGAGAGCTCTGTCGGATGCCACCGACCTGCTCAGGACCAGGCAGCCTGTGAGGGCTGGGGGCAGGTCTCCAGGTCCAGGTGGGTGAATCTGGGCTCGGACCCCATTCCTTCTGTTTACGATGTGTTTCCTTATTCTTCACATCCATGCGCCTAGCAATAACCTTGTGAGGCGATGTGACTTCACAATGAAATTATACCTTCATGGAAAATTCTCCTTAACTAGGTCACTGCTTCTTTCCAAGAGGAGATATGGTAGGCAGAATTTCTAAAATTGCCACTCCCTACTCCCCCCAAACCCATCCTTCTCTAGTCCCCTGAACCCACGGATTTGACGAGATAGCACTCCCAGGGTCATGTTCTGGCAGAAATGACCTTAAAATAGACATGCCTAATTAATCACGCAGGTGCTTCGGAGCAGAGAGCATTCAGGCTGGCGGCAGGAGGAGGAAGCAGAAGATATGAAGCATGAGGGGCTTCGATGGCCATTGCTGACATGGAGATTGGGGGTGGCACGTGAGAAGGAATGTGGGTGCCTGGAGGAGCTCGCACGGCCCCAGCAGACAGCCAGCAAGGAGATGGGGACCGCGGTGCTGCAGGTGCAAGGACCCGGATTCTGCTGACAACCTGAACAATTGCGAACATGGATTTCTCCCAAAAGCCTCAGCCAAGACCTTGATGTTGG
>NW_011889228.1:481598-483116 GCF_000151845.1 Pteropus vampyrus | reverse complement strand
AGACGCCCATGTTTACAGAGAGGTCTGTCTACAAGATCAACGGCATCGGGCGAGGGGAGGGGGCAGAGGAGGGGCGGGGGCGGAGCGGGAAGCTGCATGGGGGCGGGGCGCTGGGGTCGAGCTGTGTGTAGCGGGGTCGCGATGAACCGGCCCTCGTCATGAGCCTAGGGAGCGGCAGAGAGGCTTAAGTAACTCCATCGATCTTTCTTGTCGCTTCCTGGGGAGCCCCACTGCCAGCAGATTTATTAGCCCTTTGCTCTTTGAGCTTCTTCTCTGGAATAATGCTCCCCGAATCCCCCCAAACCCCCCTCCTCTGCTCCCATCCCTGCCCACTGTCTGCCCTTGTAGCGGGGACAGTTCTCAGCCTGCTACTAAGTCTGGTCGCTGCCCAGCGAGAGGTGGGGCCCGGGGCGCCTCGTGGAGTGACAGTGGTTTGAATGTGAGGCTGCCCGGGGCCGCTGAGCGACGCCGGCCCCTGCCATCCCTGTTACACGTCCACATCACATAGCGACTGTGCAGGTCACTCAGCTGCGCGGAGAGTATAATCTAAGAGGAAAGACTCAGTTGATTGCTTAACCCTGTTTTCCTAATTTTTATTGGATCGATTTTTTTTTTCCTACAAGTTGCCAATGTGACCAAATTTGTACCGAATTTGAAACAAAGGATGGAGTTGGTAAAAATACGGGAAGGGAATTCTGCTCTGGGTAGTGTGGAGAAAAGGTATGAGGGTTCACCCTCTTGCTGGAAACAACTTTAATATTCTGGATAAAATATTTAAATTCTTGGACCCAAAACCTGAGTGAAGGAACTCAGAGGTAAGTGGGCCCTGCAGGTACTTTCTCCCGGGGACACCTGCTAACTTGCAACGACTTTGGCTTTGATTTTCAAGATCACACGGGGCCAGGTGGAAAGCCTACGATTGCCCCCAGATGGGGGGTCATCTAATATGAGTCCCTCTCCACACAAAGTTGACACTGCCAAGGGCTAGGTCCCCAATATCAATGCATGGAAGATGACACCCCCTGCAGTGCACATGCGCATGCACATACACACGGGAATGACTAAAAAACTATACACTTTCAAATCTAGGCACTAGGCAGAGAAGAACAGAATTATTGCTGAAAAATCTAGATTTACAAGCCAGTCCTCATGTTAGTCTGCAACTCAAACTCACACTGTATGGTTAATCCAAGTATCTCAGACCCAAAATTTGACTTTGAGGATCCTTGACTGGTAATGCCCTCAGGTAGACCCAAATGGCAAACCTCTCTGAAAAAAGACATCTTTGTCTGAGGTTCAAAGAATTGTCCCACATAAAATTCCAAGGAAAATAAATAGTTCATGGTAAAAACCTAACTAGGTAACTATCTAAATACATGAGGGAACAAAGCATCATAAGGAACAATGAGCAAAAACAGACCCCAGAGGATTTCGAATAATGGAATTACTACATACAGACTCCAAAATAACTCTATTTACTCCATTTAAATACATAAAAGACGAGTTTGAAAATATGTT
>NW_011889228.1:477715-481548 GCF_000151845.1 Pteropus vampyrus | reverse complement strand
ATGCAAAAAATTCAAAGTAAAAACCTTTAACCAAACAATATAGTATGTAGAAATTTCTTTTTTTTGGTCAGAGCTAAGTCTGAGATTAAAACATTCTTCCCATACGCTGTAGGGGCTGGGAAAATCAGTATAAACAGGCAGTAGTTAAGTCACAGACAGAATGCCATGGAGACAGGGTCATTTACATTCCAGAATGTACTTTATCGTGTCAGGTAAATTTCCACATCATCTGTTTACTGTGGTCCAGGTAATGAACCTAAAAGAAAGTATTTCCTTCTCATGACAAGCATACTAAACGCCATTCTAGAAAAGAAGAAAACTGTGGGAAATGAACTGGATCACGTCATAGAAATCATAGAATTTAAATGGATGCAGTTCATTATGCCTCTATTTTTTAAAATCGTTTTTGGTTAAAATACTCTCATCCAGAGAAGGGTACTGGTGTACGACTAGAGATGGTACTGAGACGTGTTCAGCATCTCCCCAGGGCCTGTCCCTGTCCTTTGGGACACTGTCATCTTTGCCCACCCGGACTTCATCTCCTGGGAAAATCAAAGTTCTGGCCTTTGTTTTTCTCACATAAGTTTTATTCTTATTGGATACAGTCCACCATATTGTCTTCTCACCCTTGGCAGTGGCGAGCCACCGATGTCGTTTACGGGGTGATCGATGTGCGCCGTTCCACAGCCCTTGATGGGCAGGTAATGTGCGCTTTTCCCCGGTTTATGCAGAGCCGGTACCAGCTCTTGTCTGCACTGTTACTTATTGGCCTCTGGTGTTTCCTCCTCTTCCCTCGATCACCTGAGGACCCCTGTGGCTATGATGGCTCCAGCGAGAGGTTTGTCCTAGGGGATCAATGGCTCCACGTCCATTTATTCTCACCCCACTCTCCACCCGAACCAAAACATTCACTCCATTCCCTCTTGACAGCTCATCAGAAAGAAGGCCTGGCCTTTAGGATTCTCCCCAACGTCCCCCGCCTCCAAAAAAGAAAAACCCTATATTTTTAGTTCTTAGAAAGGGCAGCCAACTGTTCTTGATAAATCCCAATCCTCCCTCCCGAGTTAGTCCACACTCCTCATCCCATAAAAAGGGTGACAGCAAGGCTCCTTGTCGTGTTAGGCATGGACATGCACGCACACAGAAGCCTTGATTGTTTGTGCTTTTGATGCGACACTGTGCTCCACGAGTTCTCTGTAAACATTTCAGATCGTTTCTGGAGGCCAGTCTGGTAGGGATGGAGTATGCAGATATTGAGGGGGATAACGGAAGCTTCGTTAGAGGAGAGGGCACACAGAGGGTGACCTCGACTTGCCACGCAGCAGGTACCAAGTGTGTGCAACTGGCAGGTCTGTGTCGAAAGCCGACGTGTTGCTAAATGCCTGGGGTAGAAAATGGAGGATGTAGCACTCGACACACTCATACATCCCATAAATACAAAATCATAAGATCATACGGAAACGCAAAAGGACCCTCAGCGCTTTCTTCTAGAATGCTAAGCCGAGCACCTAATTTTTTGATGAGAAAACTAAGAATTTAAATAAGGTGTTCAGTTTCGGATTTCACAAATGGCATCTCGCATCACGTCTTCTAATTCACCTTGAATTTGCATTCTCCCCCAGGAACCACCAGCACCAACCTGCAGGCTGACAGAATTTTTTAGTTGTAGATACATTGAAATGTCCGTGAAGTCATTTCCTCACATGGACCATTAGGATAGTTTTCAGGGTAGACTGGATTCATCCCACCATCAAAAATTACTTGTTTGATATAATTATTCAAAACTTAACACTACACCAATTAAGCAAAAATGAGACCTGGAGTCTTTAAGTGACACCTCGTATAGTCATGGGGATGTTCCCTTCGAGGGGGTGGATCGATAAGTACCTGGCTGGGCAGGTAAGTTCTGAGTCCGCAACAGACTTGTAGGCATTCCCTAAATTTAGTACCTGTTTGCTCAGGTGCCTTCTTTTACCAGGTGCATCCCACCTGGTCTTTTCCAGTAACTGAATGAGCAACAAATTGTCCTTTGTCTTCACTTAGTGACCACCGACCTCCGCTCTTCCTATGATGTTTATTTTCTTACAACATATTTTCAGAGCGTTATAACATTTTAAAGAGGTCAAAGGTAGAGAAAGAACCCGTGTGTCTAAGAATCTTTTGAGTAGATGGGGTTAGAAAACTTAGAGTTTGATTTTTAAAAGCTAGACTATGATTATTGCATTCTATTATTCTGAAGTTAAATTTTTTGAAAATCATGAGTTTTGTTTTTTGTCCTGTAGCACATTAGCTTTTATTGAAATGCTACATAACCAGGTCTGTTCATTAAAATCATTTAATGACATTCACTTAAAATCATTGAACAATATAATAATATTCCTTTTTTAATTTATTCTTAAATCCTAATTATGTTATACATATAGTTATGTACACTGTGCGCAAAATTTCTTTTATTTTCACTAAGGTCAGGTAGGTATTAAGGGCTTTCTTAGACATGTTGAAATATAAGCAGATTTTAGTATATCTCTTAGTCCATAAGGTCTAATTTTGATATGTTGATGGGAGCTAAAAAATCTAAATATCCCCTTTCTTTCTTAAAAAAAAAAAGGAAAAAGAAAAAAGATCTGGCTTCAGATGTCAGAAAGCTAAATACCAATTCCTTCTTTCACATTGTATTTCTGCTGCAACAAACCTAACTCTCTAGAAATAAACATGCCCTGGCAGAATATGGAAAAGCTGAACAGAAGGGAGAAAAAGGCCTTAGTAAAGATGATTTTTACTACACGTGCACGTCGAGCTGAGGATTGCTCCCTTGACTCCTGCGCCACCACGTTGACTGAGTTTCTGTTGTATGGTGGGCTTCATGCCAGGGACATGAGACATGGTTATGTCCTCACAGGGTCACCCTCTGGACTGTACTATCCAATATGACGGCCCCTAGCGCCACAGGGTGCTTGAGATGTGCTGATAGAACACGCATCAGATTCCAGAGATGTCAGCACGAAAAAGGAATGTAAAATACCTCAGTCATAACTTTTATATCGATCACGCGTTAAAATGGTAACGAACTTGACATACCAGGTTAAATAATAAATATTAAATTAAATAAATGGTAAATTATGAAAATCGATTTGCTCGTTTCCTTTTCCTTTGTTATTACAGTTATTAAAAAATTTTTAAATGACGTACATGGTTCCAGTATTGTCGTATGTGCAGAGAAAGTGTGAGCAGAGGGAAGGTATGCGGGGCAGGGAGGGCATGGGCGGGCTATCACTATTGGTACAGGCCTGAGAGCTGGAGGGACCAGCGGTTAGGCAGCTGAGGTTTACTCCTGTAGGTGGGCAGCGTGTGTGAAGGGTTTTAAGAAGGTGAGTACTATCTGAACTTCAGGGAACATGGCTGGTGAATGATGGGTTACAGGGGACAAGGCTGGAGGCAGGGAGATGGGTTAAAAGATCTCGCAAATGTTCAGGGAAGAAATGATGAGGGCCTGAGCCGGGTCAGCAGCAGAGCGGGTGACTCTGCAGCAGAGTCGACGAATATTTCGGAGGTCACTGACGGCCACCAATTAGATTTGGGGGTGAGGGAGGGAGATGAGCCAGGACTTCTCTCCGATGTCCAGTTCCAGGGATTAAGTGAATGGTGATGCTACCAACTGAGAGAGCGCGGGGAGCTACGCCGGTGTGGATGGGAAGGTGGGTCCACTTTTGAGCACTTTGACTTTGAGACAACAGGGCGGCGTGGAGCTATGTCTGCCCGCTAATCAGAAAAACAAAATTGGAACCGTGGACATCAATGCTGGGGCTCTAGGTTGTGGATTCATCTGTGACAAG
>NW_011889228.1:474981-477665 GCF_000151845.1 Pteropus vampyrus | reverse complement strand
AGGTGGGCAGCGTGTGTGAAGGGTTTTAAGAAGGTGAGTACTATCTGAACTTCAGGGAACATGGCTGGTGAATGATGGGTTACAGGGGACAAGCCTGGAGGCAGGGAGATGGGTTAAAAGATCTCGCAAATGTTCAGGGAAGAAATGATGAGGGCCTGAGCCGGGTCAGCAGCAGAGCGGGTAACTCTGTAGCAGAGTCGACGAATATTTAGGAGGTCACTGACAGCCACCAATTAGATTTGGGGGTGAGGGAGGGAGATGAGCCAGGACTTCTCTCCGATGTCCAGTTCCAGGGATTAAGTGAATGGTGATGCCACCAACTGAGAGAGCGCGGGGAGCTACGCCGGTGTGGATGGGAAGGTGGGTCCACTTTTGAGCAGTTTGACTTTGAGACAACAGGGCAGCGTGGAGCTATGTCTGCCCGCTAATCAGAAAAACAAAATTGGAACCGTGGACATCAATGCTGGGGCTCTAGGTTGTGGATTCATCTGTGACAAGGAATAGGACGGGATCAGATGTGACTTGCTGACTGTTTACAAGTGAAGAGTTCACATACGCGTTCTTACGTCACAAAACAACTCCCTGCGGACTCCGAATCCGATCTCTGCGCACCTGGAGGCCCCTCCCAGCCTCCCAACTGACTGAACCCCGAAAGTGGTGACAGGAGCGATTCTGTTACTTATTTTTAGTAATGGGCACGGGAATATGTTCAAGGCCGCAGGGAAGGAAACAGAAAGTGACAAGCAGAAGGTTCAGAGGAGCACGAGGGTGACCGAGGATCTTAAGTGCTGATGGATCTGGGAGGGTGAGGTTGAGGCTGAGAACTTGGGGAGGCGCCTTCTGCTCTGAAACTGGGGGGCAATGAGGGAGGCAGTATGTGTTCTCCGTGAGGGGTGTGAAAAAATGTCCCAGCCGTGGGCATCAGGGAGAGTAAGAAAAACTTTTTTTGGTTATGAAATGTGTTTATGATAAGCTCTTATAATAAATAAAGTTGTACAATACATTCCACTGCTTAGATTATGGTGAAACAGGTACTCTCGTAAGTTATTGGAAGAAGCGTCAATTGATACAGACCAAATGGAGGTTAGTACATGGCGACTTCCATCCCAATTATACATGCCTGCAATCCACTTTAGAATAGAATTATGTATACCAATACAAGACATAAACCTCTGAGAAACAGCAAAGACCTTCTCTACATATTGATATGAAAAAATACCCAAGATTATTAAGTGTGAGAAAGCGAGCTACAAAACCATTTTTATAAGCTGCTATCTTTTGCGTAAAAGAGGGGTACAATAATATACATTTATATTTTCTTGTATATGCATACAAAAATATATTTGCAGTAACCTGAGTGGGGTAAGGGAAGGTGGGAACTGGGTGGATGCGGAGTGGGGAAGGGAGGGAGGGAGGTACTTTTTGTGTTTTAAATCATATGACTATATTTTATATTAAAAATGTATATCCGAAAAAGTAGGTTAAACACTGAAGGAAAAAAATCAAGCATATTTAAGATAAGGAACTGCCCGGGTGTGGGGCCACACATTGCTCCTTGTCATACACAGACTGGCTTCAACCCAGTCCTGTTCCCAGGCCTGTCTGTTCTTTTCCACGTCAGCCTTGTATTCTTTTCCCCAATAATTTGCCCAAAGTTATGTTATCTATTTTTTCTTATCCCTCAAAGAAAAGATAAGCACCATTTTTTTTTTTTGGCCAGAGAGTTTAAAGGGAATATGGCTTAAAAATAAAATATTCCTAAATGACCCTAATGAGAAATAAAAACAGAGATATGAAAAGATGCTAATATAGTTGCAAAGTAGAGCCAGAATTTCAGCATTTCAGAAGCAGATACACAAAAGCTTAATGAAGAAGTCACACTAAGGTGGTCCGAATTTGTACATTCTACGTCAGGAAGGCTAGAAGCCCAGAATGAACCATATTAAGGACACAAAGGAATGACTTCTCTGTTGAGCCACAGATGCCCGCATTGAGGTACAGGCATAGTCAGCATCTGGAATGGTTCACCCTCAGAAACACCCATGGAATGAACAAAGATGGATTCAGGACTGTGGTTAGAGCGCTGAACTCCTCTCGAGATTTCGTGTTTCTGGCTTCTCAGTCAGTGAACCTCACTTTTAAATTACAACAGCCATGAGTTAGAGAAAATAAAAGCCTGGTATAAGTAAGAGATAGTCAGAGAACACGCAGTCACTCTGAGTTCAAGGCTTCACACCCAAATAAATCATAAAATGAGCACCCTGTAAAAACTGTACATTGATAACAGAATAACATGCTGTTATTAGTCTTGGAGAAATTACAACAAAGGGAAGAAGTGGTCAGTACCAAAGAAAGGGGGAAAGAATATTCTGGAAATTGCACAACTGTAACATGGATTTTATGTCCAAATTCCAGAGAAAATTATATAACCAGTTTTTAAGTACTTTGAAAAGGAACCAATGCACTATAGTGACCTCTTCTCATATTACTGGATTAAAAGATCAAGGAAATACGGTAAGGAAGTTCACAAAACCTTTCATTAAACTTCTATAGACAATATAGAATAAGATAGACCTGATACCATATTTAGAGGATTCATAATCATACACATGAGCGTCTATTTATGTGCTTTGCGCGTAGAAAGTTCTTGGTAAACATTTACGTACTGAGCGAATATATGAATG
>NW_011889228.1:423485-473266 GCF_000151845.1 Pteropus vampyrus | reverse complement strand
CCTGTGATACTGAGACAGTGGATCCGATAACTGCGACAGCTACTAAGTGACTAACAGGCCGGTAACAGACACAATGTGGAGACGCTGGACAAAGGGATGGGTCGCATCCTGGACGGGATGGAGCGGGACGGCCCGAGGTTTCGCCACGCTACTCAGAACGGCTTGCGACTTAAAACTTACAAATCGATTATTCCTGGAATGTTCCACTTAACATTTTTAGACCGTGGGTAACCGAAACAGTGGAAAGCAAAACTACAGGAGAGGGAGCATGACTGCCATACCCCAGAGAAGAACCCCAATACGGCCCTGCTCCACGCGGGGCCTCACGGGCTCGCCCTTCTCCCGGCCGCTCAGGCCTGATCCGCCTCAAGGCTTCCTGGAAACTTCCAGGAGAAGCATTTGCTGGAGGTGGGGGTGGGGAGTGGGGAGGGTGGGGGGTGGTCCCCGCTCTTCCAACAGGCCCCTTATTTTCCATCATAATCAGTTTTCTTCAGCTTCTGTTTATCCCTCTAAGGGATAGAAAATGTATTCCGAAGTGTTTTCCGATGGGGAAATACAAACGTGCGGTTATATTTTTAAAATAAAAGCACGTTTCAGTCGTGGTTTAACACTGAAGACGAACCTCAGCGTTAGGAGGAGGGAGCAGGTGGCGGGGACGCCAGTGGTTCCCGGGGCTGTGCCTGTCAACTGTGCCTTATTCAGCCCAGGGTGCTGAGAGGCAGGAGCTTAGAGTGACAGTCCCGTGACTGGGCACCGGGGTGCGGTTCCGGGTGGTGGAGCTCAAGGCACATGTTATCTCCGCAGATCTCACAGGGACACGTGTAAACAGGAAGAATTTTGAGTTAATGTTATTTCTCAGTTTGGCCAGAAGCCCACTCCATGCCTGATGTTTACGGCCTTTAAGCGAACAGCTCATGGATTTGTAGCAGAGCCTTGAGATGTGGGAAAACATAGGTGTGACCAGCCCAGGGGACAAAGTGCCTTGCCAGCTTTTCTAAAAGGTGAAATGACTGTCAGAACAGAATGTTTCAGCCAAAACTTTACCTAACTGGGATTTCTAGTTTGATTCTTCTAATAACTAGTCAGGGTTCATCTTCTTCAACGTACGAAGTAAGTTGCTTCTAATTAAAAGCTTGGCAGTGGCCTTGACTAAGGGCAAAGGAAGCTTTGTTAAGAAGGAAATACAAAATATCTGTTTTTAAGGGAAGAGAATACAAACGTCAAGGTAATTTGCTAGAATCAACATATTCATTTACTAAACAAATAGTTTTACTTCATGGTCACATGTGGATTTTTAAAGAAAATATTTACAGTGGCTTTTGGGAAGTATTCTTGACAAAAGAAGGAACGAATGTTGTTTTATGGTCGAATTGCTAGAGAATAGTTTATGCAGCTTTATGCTAACATTGCGTTAATATTGTTGTAAAAACTTCTGTCAGGTCCTAAATACTTGTCATCTCATGTTACAGTTCCTAACAATCACAGAACCTTCTAGTTAGAAGGTAACGGAGAAAACCGAGGCCAGAGAGGCCCGCTGTTCCAGATGGGGGTCTTGACACATGCCAACACAAAGCATGGTATTCTGCATAGTCCCACCAAAAATTAAACGCAGGATGGGGAAGGGTTACTTCAGGAAAATGAGCATCGTCCAAGCAAAGTTAGAACTTCTGGTTTCCTCAGTGTCGTAGAGCAAATAACATGAAAACATCCTGCTAAAATCAGATACACCGACTAAGGCACAGTGTACGATTTTGAACACGCATAATGGAGTTTGGAAGAAAGAAGGAGAAATTACAGAATTTCTGAAATTCCTCAGGAATTGACAACCTGAGGGGACATGAGGTGACACGATAGTGGCCCTGGCGGAAAGAACTCGGGGAGCAGAGGCTGATCTTGGGGACCTAGGAGCTTGAGCGCTAAGGCTGGAGTGGAGACAGGAAGTAAGACCTTGGGTTCATGACAAGATATATTTTTGTGGATATATACAAATGGAGTAAAACTACTAAAACATTTCATGAGCATAAAGAACATCAACGTCGGGGACCAACGGTTATCTCTTGGGGTGGGGGAAAGGAATGGGGGAGGGAGAGGGATAGAGATTTAGCCACATACACAAGGCTTAATTTCGTAAGTTCTTAGCATCTGTTTTATTTTGAGGGTGGGTACATAGGTGTCTGTTATAGTATTTTTTTTATTCCTTCTTTTTGGAGTATTTCATAATTATCTTTCTTTCTTTTCTTTTTTTTTTACTTAAAAAACCCTAAAGCTATATGCACCACAAATAAAACAAAGGAAACATGAGTTCAAGGGAAAGGCACATTCACGCTTGGGAGAGGCGAGGAAGTTGGCGTCCTGACCTGATGATGGAGAGCTGGGAGGTGTACGCGGGAGCCGCTGGCATCCTTCCTGAGTCGGTGTGCAGACTTTGCAAGATTGGAGGTGCTGTTTAAATGATGGAAGAGCTCTCGCAAAACCAGAAAGAAATGCTCTGCGTTCAGTGTCGTCAGCGGTCCCTGAGCTGGAAACCAGGGGACCAGGAGGGGCGCTGAGCGGATCAGCACGGGGAGAGCTGAGTGCTGCTGTGGGCGCTCTGGTCTCTTTCGTTTTGTTTTTTTTTTAAAGAGTCCTCACTGAGCCCTTGCAATATGTAGCAGTATTTTACCGAATTACACGCACGTGCACACGCACCACACACAAATGGAGTACGTTGTCCCCAAAACAAGGGACAAATTACGATTCTAGGATTCCTACCGAAATGTAAATTCTATTTTACACCAAATTAATCTTCTAAAACGATTTCTAGGAAGTGCTTTGGAGGCCAAGTGAGATTTTCAAAATAAATTCCACATGTTCTGAAAATGGCAGCATCTACTAAAAGTCAACACTTCAAAATCCCTATGTTATGAAACCTGTTTATCCTTTATGTGAGTTATGGATATAACATTTCCAGGGGTAAGTAAGAAAACGGTGAGATTGCCCAGAGGAGGGGCTAAGATGGCAACAAGTGGGAAATAACTAATCCAGGAGGTCAGCGGGCACCTCGAAGGACACCTGCCCCAGTCACATCAGGACATCATGAGGCGACCTTAGCACTGAGCCGAGCCTCCCACAAGAGAAAGCTTGACAAGGCAAAACTGATCTGTGTCTGTGATTTCTGAGATGAGTCATGAGTCATCTCAGAAATGCGGCCCCACGATCTGCTTGAATAAATCTCTGAATAACACAATATCACATGTTCAAATAGATGCATCGCCCCGCAAACAATTCTCTCTCCAGCTATCAGGACTTTGCTAAACAAAAATATCTCGAGGTGCATAACAATGGATTATAATAAGAATTCTATCAGTGTTTCATCATTTAGAGTACCAAAAAACTGTGGTGGTTACTTCTCTGAGGGAGGTGGCATTCTGCTGACACATCTGGCTGCTTCCCCGGATGAGGGATGAGATGCAGGAAACGTACCACAGCAAGAGGATAAGAAGAAAAGAATTGGATGCTGCTGTTTGATATTTGAATCGCTTTTGTTTTTCTTGAAAATAATTCAAAACATATAATGTGATTAATCAAATTCGGGACTCTGGAAAATGTCCTTTCTTGGGGGTGTGGGAAGGTGCGCGGGGGACTTAGAGGAAATAACATGAGGTACCTTGGCACCAACTGTTCACATCACTCCCCAGCTCGAAGCCTGGATCACCCTAACTTCTCAGCTTTCATATTTTACAAGCCAAGATATTTTTCTCCTATCAGAATGGAATATTTGTATACATAATGATATTTTTAAATTTGATGCATGTATTAACGATAGTTCAAAGGCTAAACACATTATCCTGATTACTCTAAATCCCGCAAAGATAGATTTTTAAAATTATTCTTTCTCATCCTTTACAAGGTACCACATTATGATTTGTTAAGCTAGATATATAGTCCATGTGAAATAATAGTTTCATGAAAACCAACATTCTCTGGGATAGCAATTTGAATCCTGGCCTATAGAAACATGATTTTGTGAAAAGATCATTGCCTAAAGGCAAAATAAAAGCTAGTTGAAATTCCTTTGTCTATTTTCCTTTTATAATCTCTAAACATAACATTTAAACTGTCATCATGAATGCACAAGTATATTTACATGGCTGTAAATCTGTCAAATTAGAGCCATTTGGAAAAATTCTCAGAGAATTTTTTAAAAGCCTTAGAGTTGATAACAGAGCATTGGCTCAAGAGCCGGGAGTCAGAAATTATTTTTATCACTTTTCTCCAAATTTACTGAATAACATGGGTCCAACCAGTATGCTCAAAGTGACCTTGCTTCCTGACTAATTTGGGGGGAATATTCTGGGAATCGGATTATATATTTTTATTATTATTTATTAGTAGTATTTATGCCTACAGCACCTGGTCTTCTTAGGTGGTCTCCCATCTAAATACTAACCAGGCCCAACCCTGCTTAGCTTCTGAGATCAGACATCAGGCTTGTTCAGGGTGGTATGGCTGTAGACCATGAACTGTGGCTCCACTGGGGCATGAACCCAGGACCTTCTGTGTATAAAGCAGACATGCTAACGTCCTCAGATTATAATTTTTGGACATTAGGAAAGCTTGTTTGAGACTTCTGTGTATAAAGCAGACATGCTAACGTCCTCAGATTATAATTTTTGGACATTAGGAAAGCTTGTTTGAGACAGATAAACATAAATGCAAATAGTTCTTCAATTAGAACCTGTCTAATGTATATTATTACTGAAGAGCAGGAATTTAAAAAAAAAAAACCCAGAGGTTTAATAGATTAGTTTTCACTTTGCCTATTCTATATTTCAGTTAGCAGTATCGCTATCCATGAAACGCCATAATCCAGTGATGTTAGTTAGGGGTGGGGGGATGGGGAAAAACTAACTTATTAGTTGCCTACTGTATTCTAGGCTCTTATATGTGTTACCTCCTTTATCTTCACATAGATGAGGAAATGAAGTTCAGAACGGCTAAGAAACTTGCCTAAAACCACAGGGTTATTGAAATCTACATGTCTATTCTGTCTCCACTCCATCTTCACATCTCTGTCCCATGCTTCCAATAGACTCGTGCCGCCGAGTTTTGGTATTGTGCCTCCTAAGTATCCCTTGAATATATGCCTCTGTCCAGTTCAGGCCCTTACTAGTTCTCACTTAGTCCAACACACAGGTTTCCAATGGTTTCTCTCTTGTTCTGAAGTTCATTTTCTTTTGTACAAGGATGTGTAACCTTAAGAGTTATCTTTTCTAAAACACAAAACTGTTCATGTCATTTTGTTGAGTGTCTCGCTTCCTCCTTGGCCTTTGAGTTAGCTAATGAGTAAATGTAACATCAGCAAGATGACAAATGAGGAAGCTCCAGGCCCTCTTTCTCCCACAGAAATACTAAATGAACAACAACATATGGACCGAAGGAGCGATAGGACAGTTCGTGGCATTTCTGCTTGTCCATACCCACCACCATGCCAGCACAGCACGACATGGTCAGGAGGATGCCGCTCAACTCTTTGTCCCTCCTTTAGGACAGAAGAAAGGAATGGAACTTGCTTGCAACATTCAGGATTGTCTGAGGGACTGGTTTTTATTTGGCCTGACTCAGAGCTCTGATAGGAATGGAGGCATCTTTCGGATATTGGATTGGAGGTTGCTGAAAACAGGAGTGGGTGCAATAGCCTGTGAGAGCTTTAGGAAACTGCAGACCCAGGCAGCTGAATGCAAGAGATTACTGGCAAAGGAATACAGTCGAACATCTAAGGTCTTGAGAAGGTACAAGGATGAGATTCTATAAGCAGCCATGTATACAGGCGATTTGGAGAGAACAAAAAGCATATGCACAGGTCCAGGGAATACATGTCCCCAGAAAAGTCTGAGAGGACCTGAACCCTTTACGCCAGGCTGGTTAGTCAAGCTCTTCCTCTGTGCAGAGGCAGTCCACAAAGACTAGGTGAGAAGATAGTTTTTCAAAGAATTTTTTCAACAAAAGATCATAAGGCATACAAAAAAAAAAAAAAAAGATAAATATGGGCCATTCAAAGGGACAAAATAAATCTCCAGAAACCAAACCTAAGGTAAAAAAGGCCTTGAACTTACTTAACAAAGACTTTAAAATTATTTTTTTAAGTACGCTCAGTGGGATGAAGGAGGACACAGGCAGACACCTAAACAAATTCATGAAAAAATGCACAAAATGAGACTATCAATGAAGAGATCAAAATTATATTTAAAAAAAAAAACAACAGAAATTATGGAGCCAAATAAAATAATAACTGGACCAAAAATTTCACTAGAGGGATTCAACAATGGATTCAAACAGGCAGGAAAAATAATTTGAAAACTTGAAGATAGGTCATTTGAAATCATTGAATCTTAGGAACAGAAAGAAAAAAAGAATGAAGAGCAATGAAGGGAGCCTATGGGACTTGTGAGATACCAAGAAACAGACCAATAGACGTATTATGGGTGTCCCAGAGGAAAAGAGAGGGAGAAAGGGGTGGAGAATGTATTTGAGGGAAAAATGGTGAAAATGGCTGAAATTTGAGGAGAGGCAAAGATATACACATACAAGAATCTTAACAAACTCTAAGTAGGATAAACCAAGAGACCCTCATAGAGACACATTATCATCAAACTGCAGAAAGTCAAAGACAAAAAGAGAATTTTGAAAGAGCAGGGGAAAAGTAACCTGTCGTGTACAAGAGGCCTTCAGTGAGGCATCGGTGGATTTCTCAGCAGAAAGCTCACAGGCTGGAAGGCAATAGGATGATAGATTTAAAGCACTAAAAGAAAAAACTGTCAAACGAGAATACTATATCCAGAAAACTGCTCTTCAAAAATGAGAGAGAAATTAAGGCATTCCTAGATAAATGAAAGCCAGAGGAGCTAACGCTAGATCTGCCCTACGCGAAATGCTAAAAGGATCACAAGGTGGGAACCACACAAATACGTGAGTCCTCTGGTACAGGGCAACACGTGGACAAACACAAAAACTTGGACCATTGTAGTTTTGATTTGTAACTCTCTGTCGATTCTTTTATAGGGGGCAAAAGACAAAAGCTTACAAATATTTATAAATCTATGTTAACGGGTACACATATATAAAGGTGTAATTTATGACATTGATAATGTAAACTGGAGGCGGGTCAGAGATGTAGACAGGTAGAGTATTTGTGTAATTGAACTTAAGTTGTTATTAGTTTAAAATAGATTGTTATAACTTTAGGATATTTTATGTAATCTTCATGGTAACCGTAAAGAAAATATTTATAAGATTTAATCAAAACTTGTAAAAAAAAAAAAAAAAAAAAAAAGAACTAAACAGAAAGAAGGCAACAAGGAAGATAATGAGGGACAAAAAAGCTATAAAACAAAAAAATTTTTTTAATGGCAATAGTAAGTTCTTCTCTATCAGTAATTGCTTTAAATGTAAATGGATTAAACTCTTCATTCAAAAGATGTAGATTGGTATAATGGATTAAAACAACAACAACAACCAGAATTCAACCTTATGCTGTTTACAAGAAATTTACTTTAGATCTAAGTATCTAAGGACACAAATAGTTTGAAAGGAAAGGATGGAAAAGATATTCCACCTAAATAGTAACTGAAAGAGAGTAAGGGTAGCAAACTGATATCAGGCAAAATAAACTTTAAGCCAAAAACTGTTACGAGAAACAATTGAGATGTTATATAATGATAAAAAGGTCAGTTCACTAAGAAGATATAATAATAACATGTGCACTAAACATCAGAGCTCCTAAAAATATGAAGCAAATATTAACAGAATTGGAGGGAGAAATAGACAGCTCTGTAGTAATAATAGAATTTAACTCTTACGAGCAAGTTCTAGTCCACCGCCTGGCATGTAGTAGGTACTCAAAAGTGTTTGCAGAATGAATGAATGATTGATCTGGTGTGTGATTCTTCTATGAATCACAGTCATTGGGGGGGCGGGGTGTGGGAACCAATGTGATTTATTAATATAGAAATAGAGATTAAATTAGGCCGGGTGATCCTAGTCAATGATGGAAGAGTGGAAATTAGTATCTGGGGACTTCTTATAAGAAGTCTACATTTTTAAAGGTGTTCAGAGGGATAAATAAAACATATGGCACTTAAAAATAGTATCGATGGCTTATATGCTCCTGGGTGTATCCATGCATATACATATGTATCATTCATCATTTAAACATGAGACTAACGTAGGTGGACATCATCGTGATGGGAGCAGTGGTTCCTGCTGGGTGCTGAAGGTTACCCAACTGTGGAGGTTTAGTGGGACCACATCTCTCTCTGCTCCTGTCCCCAAACCTCACTGGGGCTCACATTCCTGAACGATCGACTGCTTAACTTCGCGAAAGTGACTACAGGTAGAAATGACCTTGATGTTGACCAGGGCCATAGAACTTTTCCGGTTCACCCGAGTGCCCCTCGGAGAGCTCGATGTGCACAAACAGAACTCCTGATGGCTAAGAACTCCCCACAGCGGAGGAAGACGGGTCACTATAACCGAAAGGGCTCGTGCGGCATTTTTCTGGGGCCTCAATCACCCCGCTTTGGGCAGACGACCTTGGGTGTGACCTTGGGTGTCATTGCAGCAGCAACAGCAATCGTTTTGCAGGAGCAAAGGTGGTAGCTCCAGATGTGGCCAGACACGAACCTGTGGCCAGAGTCCCCAGATGGGCCGGGAGAGAACGTGTGAGCAGAGGTGAGGACATGAAACCGGAAGCGGGGGACTGGTGGCATCCCTTTGCCCAAGAAACTCCTGGAACCACAGTGGACCTTCAAGTTTGCATCTCATTTCTCATTCCCAGTAAACAGAAAGATAAGATCCCCTTTTTACTGATAAAAAAACCAAGGGACAGAGGTCACACAACTAGCAGACTTCCGTCTCCCAGAGCCGGAAGATTTTGTTTCTTTCTGATCATTTTAAATGCTGTCGTTCTTTTAAGGGTCACGTCACTGGGTAGCTAGGTTTTTCTACGTGCGCGTGAGTTGGAATTCCCATGTGTGGTGACAAGGACTCTCGTCTTCTATATAATGAATATTGATTGGGTAAATTCCAAAAACGGAAAAAAATCAGACAACAAATTAAATATTTAGGTACTGGCACCTTTCGCACCCTGACTAGAAAGAGAGACTTAGAAATGAGTTGATTTGTTTCTGCTGAGTTAACAAGCCCACATTCGAGGACATTCAAAAACAGGCAGCACACTAGAACTCTGCGGCCACGTACAACGTGTGTGATGAGCCCAGGAGCTGACTGACTGCCACACAGGTAAAGTGACCTCGCAAAGCCCCACCGTCTCCACGCAGAGCCTGGGCGAAGAAGTTCAAGTCACGTCGTAACTTCTAAACGCGCGCTTGCTTTTCCTTTAGGAGAAGATAGAGCTCACTCTGCAAGTCATCTCTGTCTAAAAACGAAGAGATTTTTAAAAGAAAGAAAAAAACAGAGTGCTGTTTGATATTCGCAGCTAATTATCTCTATTGCGCCAGAGCACACCCCACGCCTAGAGAAGAAGGTACCATCCCAAGAAACAGCCTCCAAGTGGCGCCACACCTCAAATGATTGATGTGGAAATGCATATCTGATTATGGACATGACAGGTCAGGAAGGCTAGACCCTCCAGGAGTAGGTGTGGGAGGAACGGCTATTAAATATTTACACGGCACCAGTGCACAATAATATGTAGGCTTGTGCCAGACACATGAAGTCCTTGCCTTCAGGAGTTTGCTGTCGGTTGTAAAGCTGGTTAGTCCTGAGATATTTGTTATGTTGTTTCATCAGGTGAGCAATCTATTCCAGACATCAAAGAACCAGCATTTCAACACGCTTTCTTAGGAGAGAGACTTCATACCTGGTTATTTAATGCAAACCTTGCATATACTCGTCACTATATTAATAACTTAAGGAAATCCACCTTTCTTCTCCGACAAACTGATGGTTCGCTCTTTTCGCGGAGTCCCTTTTTCTACTTAAGCTTCTACATTGCTGCACAAACACAATCGCATTCCCTGCTATTGCGGCATATACAATAATACCAGCGAAAGTGGAGCGCTTTAGAAAGTTTTGGTTTTATAAATCTGTGTTGGCCAAAAATAAATTGTCAGATAATTGTAGCCATTCATACACGCAGAAGGAAAATAAATTAATAAAGCATAGTGACTCAAAAACATGATGAAACCTGATGGACACGTGGAGAGCTGACATCAGTATTACCCAGGACACAGGAAGTGGGAAAATGATGCCGCCTTTGATGGAAAAAGATTTTGGCTAGCGCGGATGATGCTCGGAGGGTATTGCATCGTACTTATCACTTTCTTACATCTCCGAAGAATTTAAAGTAGCTGATAACATTGGCAAGAAACCCTGCAGAACTGGCAAATACTAAGGCAAAGGTGAACTAGCAGGAGTCCAGGTGACAGGGGACTTGGAGGGAAGAGGAAACCACTTTCCCTGGAAAACGAACGCTAGAGAAGACGATTGCTTCTTAGGAAATCATTTCGCTTTGTGCATGTTCCCGATAGCTAAGACAAAGCTCACAGCGAAGACAGACAGGCAAAGCATTCATTCATAGGATACACAGTTTCTGCTTTCCAAAGGCCTGGAGTCTGGGCAGAGAGGGAGGTGATCACAACAGATATGTACAGAATTAAATACCGTAATAGCACGATGTATACACACCTGTAGAACAAAAGGTGAGATGTAACTAAATTACCTGGGGTGGGAGTGTAAGGGACAGTTGGAGAGATAAGGTGACATTTGAGCTCAGTTGAAACAGAACAGGACAGTCAGAGAAAAGTGAAGTACACAGAGGGTCCTAAAAACAGTAGACTCTTAGGATCAGCTATGGTTTTTATCCTACTTTACAGGGAAGATTCTAGGGCATACGGGGTGGCCGAGGAGTATGGCACAGCTCAGGGTGGGGCATAGCATTTTCCTGAGCACCCGCCGTGGGCAGAGATCATTGGATAAATGTCTCAAGAAGGAGCAAACAACAGAAAATCTCGCTCTTCTATTCATGAAGCTAAGAATTAAGGTAGGAAGACAACAGCAGCGTGACAAAAGGCAGTAAATTTATTAGGAAAAATCATATAGATGTATATTTCTTTAAACGACAGAGTTGATATCTTCCCAAAAAGTGTGCTACATTTTTGTAAAATGAATTACATGAGAGAATTTACTAATTCAAAGTATGGATGATTTGTGCACTTTATAATGACCCTCTGATTACTTTCTGATTTTTATAATTAAGTTATCTTTTACAAGGGACATAGCTATATAAACTGAGCTGGAAACAAAGCTACCTTCATTGACTAATGCTGTCTGAATAATGAGAACGTATCATAAACTACTCTGGGTGTTAAAAATATAAAATCACGTGGACGTCTGCTAACTGAGATGGGCTTCCTTCCCGATCCTTTAAGACTGTCTTCTGTTGTATGCCCCTGGACGACGGTAAGCAACGTTCCCTAGGTTGTCCCACCGCAGGCTCTGTCCTCTGTGTGACTTAGTCATATGGGTCACTGAGCCTATTCAAGTGAATACAAACATGGTCCTGACAAGAGAAATCCTCTTAAGGCAGGAAATATGAGTCTTATCCTCCGCTCATGAGCCTACCGACGTTTTCACTGACAGAGCTTCTAAGGGTAACCCCGTTTGGCTTACACCACGAGCTGGTCTGAGTGACAGGGTGACGGGGAGATGTTTAAGGCTCCCAAGCATGCCGGGGTCTTTCCAGTGCTTCGTTTAGAACAAGGTACACTGGACGCGTAAAGGAGGAAGCACCTGCCAAGGACCTGCCTCCCGCACAGCACGCACCTCGTTGGGCTCCAGTTTCTCAAAGAATGAGCTAAAGTTCCCGCCTTCGGGATCAAACCGTGACTATTAAAGCTCAATGTGTCCAGGCCAACTGAAACTGGATGAACCAGCATCTGAATTTAATTTTAGCGAGATTTGCAGATTTTATTAACTACCCTTATCATGACTGTGGTGGCAAGGAAGTGGTCTCAGACGGGCCATTGGATGGTTTGGGATACACAGTGATAGGCCTGGAGCAGGGCTTGGTTGCAGGAGCTGGAAAGATCAGAATCGCTCTGTACGGTAGAGGGAGGAGAAAATGAAATTCTGGGGTTGTCGCAACAGAAAGAAGAAAAGGGGAAAGGAGTCACCGAGATGGCCAGAGGTTGAGGGGTACCGGCGGGGCGAGCATGGAGAAGCTCAGAAGGAGGGGCGGGCGGAAAGGCTTTTAAAGGACAGGAGCGTCCAATATTCGGTCGGAGGTGTGTGTGTGCTGAATAAATATCGAAATCCTAGGTCCCTGTCGCTCCAGACACCCGCCAGACCCGCTATCCGCGCAGATGCTGTGGTTGAGTTTTTGTTTGTAGAAATCAAGAAATGAGGCGGAATTTCACAGAGCACAGGGTATATAGACGGTGTAAGGAGATAATGAGAAAATCCATAAATGGCAAAAAAAGAACACACCAAACATTAGCAGGAGCAGGAACTTAAGACATCTGTCCCCGAAAAGCTATAGAAATTTGGGAGTGGGCCTGGGTCTTGCTGCAGGTATCGGCATGGAAGCTTGATCAATTTTGATTTTAAAATTTTGAGAACAAAATGCTCCCAGCTGACATTTGAGTTCTATGGGGTTCTATGATCTTCTTCGCCTTCTACTACTTCAAAGCAAAACAACAGTAACAACAACAACGAAAACCCTTCTGTATTTTCAAACTTGTGCTTAGAAGAAATTAGCATTTTTTTTAAATTTGCTTTATTTTCTTTCTTCAGGAATCCTTTTCTCAAAGGAGTGGTTCTCCCTTTAGAGGTGTAGAACGTTTCATCGGACAAGTATTTAAACATGAAACAGTAGGGCGACCTATTCTCGGGGCTTAAATTGAGCCCTGACAATTACTTTAAAAGTATTGCATTTACCCCAGATGAGCAAAATATTCACTTTTTAATGATAGATGCAGGTACACGGCTGCTCCACAAGCTTATGTAGGTCAAGTGCACTGTCTACACTCCCTTAAATCAGGAGACTTATTAACTGATTTTTCATTAGGGATTTGGTTATAACTGGGATGGAAAAAAGGATCCATCTTTTTGTTCAGTTACTAAAATATATGGCTGTAAAGCTGCTTGGGGTTACAACTTTTTGAATGTGAGAACAGAATAAACCTCAGAGACTATCTGGTGAAGGAGCACTTGAAACTGAGACGCTGTGAAATCTTATCATGTCTCAAATTTGCTCTCTTAACATTCGACTGATTATTTTCCTTCTGCCTCAGTTTCTCCATTGTGATGTGGGAATCTCAGCCTGTGAGGACAATGACAATTCAGTAGACCTTCACCTTTCAAAAGGAACATATCTCTTGACCTTTCCCCCCAAAAGAAAGTGTTGATACAGTGTCCAGGTGTCCCCTGGGTCAGGTCTCTGAGGAGAGTCATGTTTCCTGTGTGTCTCCTTGAACTGAAGTTACTTTAAACTGAAATTCCCTTTCTCACTTGATTATTTTCATCAGAGAAACAGAATTTTTACTTCTTAAGGACAGAATGAGAAACAAAACCAGCTGAGGTCTCGATGGACCTGTCGGCTCAGCCCCCAGCTGAGTGTCTCACCAAGTGTGGCAGGTCCGTGGAGGTTGAGTAAACACAGGCTGGTGTGCCGATTACCTGCCTCTGGGGCCCGCAGAGAAAGCAGTGGGGGTCATTTTCTCCTCACTTTCTATGTTCACAAAAAATGACCCAGAGTTTCTTAAACTCGGTCTCTGCGATGCTTTCGGGAGGGTCTGCCTGGGGTGCAGGAGACCCAGACGTAGCTGTCCTTGGGGTCTGCGTCTCCCCTGCAGAACGAGTTTGTCGAATCAGCTGCTCACAGATTTGTGTCAGATCCATAATTCAACGATTCTCTGACTCTGCGCTGTGCTCACTGCCAAGTGACTTATTTCTTCATCTAGGTTCTATAACCTCATGACCACTGAGCAGTTTTTGCGGCTTGAGTTCTGAAAAAATAGTAAATCCTCAGGACTCAAAGGCAGGTCTCTGTAAGATTCATAATTAGGAAGAAATTAAGAATTAAACTTTTGAAGAAATGCCGTAAGTTCTCTAAGATGCCTTGTCATTGATTAAAACAGCAACAGAGACGACGAAAAACTGAACTAGCTCATTGATAACCAGAATTAGCAGGGTCCAAGCTTGATGAATCCATACGGCTTTAAAATGGGTGTATTTCTCCCCACTTTCCCAGTAATGAGATTAAAATATTTTGAAAATGAGGTATACTCCTCATCTCATTGTATTCCACTTTGGATGAAAGTCATGGCCTTTCAAATCTTACAACTTATTTTAAGTCCTAAACTGTGCAATAGTTTATGGTGCCACGTTGAAACAGATGCTACACGCTACTCCACTCAGCAATGGGGAGCAAACAGCAATGTCCTCATAAGGTTCGAAGGGCCTAGTTCTGGAGATTGAGTTCTTATAAACACTCTGGTCCAGGGCAGGGACCAGATCAATCTGTATTTTGTGCACAAATTATATACATATTAACCTATTTTATAGTGTTTGTTAATCTCGGACATCTACACTTCAAAAGAAGCAAGATCTTCAATGTACAACTCAACTATAACTCCTCAAAGAGCCAAGTTTTTCATCTCCTTCTACACACTGTGTCTTCAAACACAACGAAAGCGTCACGCCATGCTGGACTGCTATCCAAACGTCAACGGTTCGTACTTATTTTCTCTCTCTGCTGCCCAAACACAATTGAACTAGACCCTAACACTGTTTTAAAGCGCTAATGTGCAGACTGAGCTAGGGAGCCTTTCAAGAAGGAGGGTGACCATAAGGAGCAGCCCACGGCCCTGAGAGGCTTCTCTCCTCTAAGTCCCCAGAGGCCATGGTTGGGTGGAGAGAGAATCCGCTTGTTGTCGAGACAGAAACCCTCCACTTCCTATTCAATTTCCTGTTAAGTCAACATCATTATTTTCAGTGTTGGGGAATTTTAAAAGAACCTTTCAAAGAGGGAACCATCACTCAATAAGTCACCAACCACATGCTCACGCTGAGTGTTTCCTAACCACCTGAGTGACATTTGATGACATTTAGGGCAATGCACCAAACCCAGCTCTGTGTCTGCCCCTTCTATACCAGTAACACTTTAAAGATAAAAACCACCTCACACATTCCGGGCTGTGGGGAGTGACTGTGGATACAGTTCCCTCCACTGAGCACATTAGACAGATTCTGGGTGGGCATTCTCTGCAGCCTCTCTGTCACCCTGCTGAGGCAGATTTTAGGCTGTCTGAGAAGGCTCTGGGTCCGACTGTTTCTCTCTCCTTGCCCATCCATGTCTGTGCACCTGGGCGTGTCTGGTATGGGATCAGAAGCTGAGTTATTGCCAATAAAATCGCTCCTATCATTACACGGATTTGTTAAACGTAGTTAAGCATACAGATTTAAGTCATCTACTTTTTGTTGAGGAGGGACTGACCAGCCTGGGGACATCTAGAATAGCAAAGTCCTCTCTCACTTAGCAGAAATTAAGACAACGTGCAAGGCCTTGGCTTTGGGATGTCTTCAGTCTTCCAAAACTGCAGAGTTCTCTATTTAAATAGTGATGGCAGTGGTTTATGACATCTTTATTTAAAGCAAGTACATTCTGGCAATGTTTCTTTTGAGAAGTTGCTCAACTGCTATTTATTTGGATGATTCAATAACCAAAGAAAAGTAAGTAAATACAGTTTACCCTATTTCTGACTAATGCGATTTCTGTGTGGCACTGAGTATCACATATGATAGTATCACATATGATAGTCACCAACTTCTATTGACCAGAAGTTCCTATATTTTATATTACTTGTATGCTAGGAGCGCTTTCCTTTTTAAGGACGTAAAGCATTTCTCGTTTATCCGACTGCTGCCTGTGACAAGCACCGTGGCCCAATCAGGCAAGGCTGCTATAACAAGTCACCGCAGGCCAGGCGCTAGGACAGCGGACATGTGTTTCTCACAGTCGTGGAGGCCGGGAGCCTAAGATCAAGGTGCCGGCCAATCTTACACCTGGTGGGAGCGCTCCCCGCCGGTTCACAGGTGCGTTGGATTGGCGCTCTCTCCCTGTTGCGGCACTAACCCCGTTAATGACGCCTCACCCCTCACGGCCTGGTCACCTTCCCAAGGCCCCATCTCCAAACAGCATCCAGTCGGGGAGCGTGGCTTCTGCATGAATGTCGTGGGGACACAAACATTCAGTCCACGGTACATTGTTACCATTCAGAAAACTGGTCAAGAGGTGGCGGAGACAGTCCCAGTATTTTACCCCGTGGTGCTGAGCGGCAGTCTGAACGAGGCCTGGAGATGGCTGGGCCCGGCGCTGTGCCTGCCAGGCTGCCAGTGGGAACCAGGGGTCGCCCGTGGGAACCAGAACTCAAGTCCGAGTGCCCTTAGGAGAGAAAACGCAGGTTCTCCTCCCGCCTGAGAACACGCTGACCTTTGAGAGTGCTGGTGACTGCTGTCTGTGGGAGGGAACTGGGTGGCAAGGGGCGGGGATGAGGGCCTGCCATAAATAGCTACCGCCCGCTTCCTGCGTGTGAAACATAGAACAGCTTAAGGAGAACTTTGATCTTTGAGGACCTTTTCTGGTTCCTTTATGTCGACAGTTCTCCACCAGGGGATGGAACAAATGTCATATGGATCTGGGGAAGAATTTTCACTATGTGGTTATGAGTCGGGCCCAGCCTAGACTTACTAAATCAAATCTCCAGCGCCAGTACCCGCGGACTCTGAGATAGTCCCTTCAGTACTTCCGTATTTGCACAAACGATTGAAAACAAATGTCACAGCTAATAAACTAGTATTCCCTTAGTAACACAGGAATTCGAACATCTCCAAAGACTGGAGACCCTTCCTGAGCTGGGCCCGTGGGGAGGGACATCCAACCTGACACCCTTTCCCACTTAGCTGTTTATCAGACAAGGGGTCCCCAACCTTCCGTGGCCTGTTAGAAACTGGGCCGCACAGCAGAAGGTGAGCGGTGGCGAGCAAAGCTTCATTTGTATTCAGAGCCGCTCCGCAGCGCCAGCATCACCGCCTCAGCTCTGCCTCAGATCATCAGGCATTAGATTCTCGTAGGCGCACCGGTCCCTAGTGCCACAAAGGTTGGGGACCGCTTAGAGGATGCAGAGAAGAGGCACATGTTACAAAATTAACAAATCTCCAGCAAGGAAACCCTAAGGAGGGGGATGATTAAGGTCCCCTGGGACTTTTCTGTAGGCAGATTCATTGCCAATTAGGGATTCTGTGCCAGAAGACACGGTGTCGGTATTGCCATTGGCTAGTGCGGAAGGGAGGCTGAAATCCTGGTTGCCACAGAAGCTTGCATGTCCAAATCGACGCGCCCTGCTCTCCTGGTAAAAAATAGGATATGAGAACAAACTGCCTATTGCTGTCTTAACCAGCCCTCGCATGGTGTTTTCACGTAAAATACATTCGGCAAGGTAGTTTCAATCTTCGCTGAATACATGCTGTCGTCCTTCTCAACTGTATCTGCTACGTACCTTTGGGCACTGATTTTGATACTTACAACCTAAGGAATGTCTCCCTAAATTGTATCTTTCTTGCCATCCATAATTACTCTAGAAAGCCATCCAGTGTCGATTACCCAGGAAGATGATTTGCATCTTTCTGAAGTTTCAGGGTAGGGGAGAAGCGTGTTACCTGGGAGCTGAGGAGCACTGTCCCTACATCTGATCTGTGACAGCAGTCCTCAGCATGCGTGCTTCTTACGTCTCCATCCTCAGCTCCCAGCGTGCTCAGCGGCACAGCAGGTGAGCGGTTGTTCGACACGGTAACACCTCCTGGCCCACGCAGGTTGGAAAGGTTTTAAAACAGCGACTGAAAAATACCCTGACCACCTCGCGATGAGAGTTTTTACATGCGCGTCACCTAAAAATGGCTCCCCATTTAATCTCATGTTGTAACCACCTACTCCCAAATCTATATTTTTCTAGATATTAAAAAAAACTGAAGGTATTCTAATTAGGTTTTGAAGGCAAAAGAATGTTGGGACATGGTCATTTCTTACCCAACTGAGTAACCGAATGGCCATTTACCCCAAAATATTTGTTACAAGCACATCATTTATGCATTCACTTAAAATGCTTAAAAAGCATCACAGAAATGTCTGTGTTTTATAGCCTTACCGGCAGCCTATTTTTTATAGAATTATGTGGATGTAAAAATGCATAATATTTTCATAGTTTAGATGTGAATACACATATTTAGAGCATTTGTTAAGAATGGGCAGGATCTCGCAAATCGGTAAAACTACGCATGTGATATAGATCAGAAAATGGAAATGCGTTGCTTTCAGATTAGTACTGTGTAAGCCGCTTCTCCATACACTTATATAGTCAGTCCTGAATTAGAGCTCTGTATTTTTAATTCTGTTTTTACGACAAGGACAAAAGCCTGAAGTCGAGATACAAATCTAGTGCCTTCTGCTCATGCTGAGATCATGCTCAGTCCTTGTACAAAAGTAAAAACATACCTCCCCTCGCTTATCAATCATGCATGTAAAGATTAGAATCTTAGCGGTTTTTTCCTTAAAAGTAATTTGGTTACCACCAATAGCCTCATTCGAAGTTTGTTTGTTTTTCTTTTAGAAAGCAAAACAAAACAAGAACAAAAATTTCATCCCCTTGAATGACCTTGTCCAATGAATAAATTTGACTAAACAGGCTACCTCAGTTTTTGTTACATTATATTTTTGAGTAAGGAATGCTATAAATATTTTAAATCAAAATGTTAAATGTTGACTTTCAAAAGTTTTCGATGTCTATTTCTAACGTTTAAAAAAGATTAATTTCAAGCGGCGACTTTCTTTTCAATCTCATATATAAGCTATTTTTTAAAATAGTAAGTGCAAACCAATTACAGTCCTATTCTAAGTTTTAGTTCAAAGAAAAGCGTAAGGGCTGAATTTCTAGAAACAAGGCCTTCAGCAGACAAAATTAGGCAAAAAATAGTAAACAGAGCAAGGCTGCCATTAAGGTTATAAAACACAGACACTGCTATCTCTCAGAGTGAATAACATTCAAAGGCTTGAAGTGACAAATGCCCTTGAGTCTAATGACTCACTCGAGAAAAGACACAGCTATTTACATTGCAAAGAAACGTCTCCACATCACCCTCCTCTTATGAGAAAATGAAAATGAATGGGTTTTTCACGGTGCCTCATCATACAGAACCTCCATCAGCAGAGAGTCTGATGAGCAACTTCAGATAACTTCTTTAATACGAAGATTCGCGGAAGCCTTACGATTACACCCACTACCCACCCATTAAGAGAAAAAGTCCTGCTTATGGAAACAAAACTTTAATGCTACCAAAGACTAAGAGAACACAGTCATTCCCAGCTGTTCATCATTTTGTGGTCAAGCGCTATCTTGTCTGAGTCTGGCACATCCCGCGGAGCTGGTCTGAGGCTGAGTGACTCTTCCCAGGTTACACTTTCAGTAGGACAGGGGTCAGGCCTTGGACTTACGTGTAAGGTGGACTCTCACTTTGTGACACCCCTGGCTGGAGTCCTTCCACGAGAGGCGAGGTTAAACCCTTGCCTTCGAGGCTCCCTTTGCTTCGCCCTGAACATGGCTGCTCTGGAAGGGGCCGGGGACCAGACGGGCCGGGGTGTAGCCCGTGGCATGGTTGTGTCACCTCTATCCTCGCACGCCTTCGCCATGCCTGACTATGTCACCACCTCTCATGCGCCTACAGCATGCAAAGCCCTGTGGTGAGTGTCGTGGGGAACACAGGTACATGAAACATGGTTCCTGCCATCACTCAGTGGGATCACTGAGCCCAGGCACAGCCTGTGACAACTGAACACCACCCCGGGAAGCACTCTTTATGCAGAGCGTCTTCAAGGAGGCCCAGACCAAGTTCTCCGTGTCCCCGAAGGCCCCTCCGGAATGTCAACTGACACACTACTCGGCAGAGTTCCGGGATGACCAATTTGCAGGAGAACATGACATCGGGGGAAGCGTGCTTAATCCCGGTGTCTTTCCCTGGGCCTGTGACAAGTACGCTCTCAGGATGGAACCTGTCTGGACAGCCCCCTCAGCCACCCAAAGGGGGACAGAACACATCCAGCTAGCTGCCAGTGTACTAATGACAACCCTGTGTTGCCAATAAATGTTTACAATATGATTATAAACACCATATTAAATCACATATTTTTAGATTGTGTATTTGGGAAAAATAAACGCCTATTGAACAGAAGCGTCTTAGAAAGAGAATCGAGAGGCCTACCTGCCAGCGCGTCGGCCACGTGGGTCGTGCGTGGCCTGGGTGACCGACCGCCCCTGCCGGGAGCAGCCCTCCTGGCCCTCGCCCTCTGACCCCGCAGCACGGAACCGTGGGGCCGCCGTTTCCTCCTAGCAGGTGGCTCCGCGCTTTGCACAGCGGATGACTGTGAAACCAGCAGGCTCTTTTCAGAACCAGCTGATTAAACATGCCAAAGTGCTCGCTTAAGAGGCCGAATGAACAGGCTGTTGCACCTGGCACCTGAACTGAGCCCCCTTCTTCCAGATGCAGAGGATGCTCATTTCACTCCGACGTGCCTGTGGGTGCACGGAGCGTCGGGACCGCCTGTCTCTGGCCCCTTTGCTTTCTGTACCTGGGCTGAGCCCAGTGCTGTGGGGCTGCCAGAATTCTTGCAGGAGGGGCAAGCAGGCGTCACGACCAGCAGTGTTAGCGCCTGGCCTGCGAGACCCGAGACAGAGCAACTCAAAGTAGCATTCTACTGTCAAGGTTTCTCTAGGGGAGGAAAAACGATTGGCTTCTGATGTTTTGTTTTTTTATATAAATATGATTTTTAAATGTATCGGGTTTTTCTTAAGATTTGTTGCTATGAGTATGGTGTTTCGGTTCCTTTATTCAGGAAGTATTTATTGAATTGCACGATACGCAAACGCCCTGCTGGGAAAATTCTCTGCCCTCGGCCTGGAGCAGACACCATCTTCCCCTTGGCTCTCTCCCCAGGGTCTAGAACAGTGCCTGGCGTGGGGCAGAATCCCAGCATACCTTTCGCTGAGTGGGTTACATACTGAGAGAGGGGACAGCTGCGTGTCCCCTGCCAGGACTTCTTACAATGACGCACATCAGCGTAAAGGCCATCCCCCTGGACAGCCTCTGTGGCCACTCGGTCCTTCTTGGAGCTGTAATCAGAGAGGCGCCGCGGGGTGGGCACAGCTTCACAGCAAATTAGTTAACGAACCACCAGACGTTGACTGAACACCTACTATGTGCGATTCCCCCTCTCCGACAATTGGGCCATCTGGGGACATATAAGGTATATACTCTCTGTTGCCACAAAGTAACGAAGTGACCCCGAACCCAGGCACAGCCCAAGACCACTGAACACAATCCCAGGCGGGATTCTTTTTTACAGCTTCATGCAGCGCTGAGGCCAAGGAGACGGGCAGCACCATGGAGAGCTCAGGGAGGCCTGGGAAGGAGACGGGCTGCGGAAGACAGAGGCCTTGACCGGGGCTGGGAGCCCAGCCGGACCACGGAGGAAGGGCACAGGAGCCGCGCGGGCTGTGCATGCCCGGAGTTGGTTCGCTTTGGCCCCATATGAGTCCACGGAAGACGTCGTGATTGAGCGCGGACCATGTGGCAGGCGCGGTGCCAGGCACCAGGGCCACCGCGGTTAACGACTCTGATGTGGTCCCTGGCTCACTGGCCAGTGGACACGTGGACGGGTAAATGACAGTTGCCTCGCAGTGCGGTAGGTGCTGTGATGGAGAGAATGCGGGTGCTATGGGAAGAACATGGCATGGACCCAGCCTGACGCAGGGGTCAGGAGCACTTCCGAGAAGAAGGGTGTTGAGCTGTCCCCTGCGGCCAAGGTAGGAGTGAGGGGGGTGGGCTCTGCACCTGCCCTGGACGACCGAGCGTGATGGGCTGCGAGCAGCTGCGTTTGTGAGGACGGAAGGGGAAGGCAGGCTACCAGATGGGACAGGGGACGAAAGCAGCGGCCAGATTATGCAGCCTCTCGCCCTTCCCGCAAAGGAGTCTGAACTTTGTCCTACGAACAGTGGTGACCACCGAAGGATTTTAAGAGAATGAAACAAACAGATTTGCATCTGGAGTGTGTGACTGTCCACTCTGTGAGGTGGCCCTCAGGAAAAATGGGGGATAGGAACAGAAGGCAGCATGTAGCTGCACCCTTGAAGCTGCATCCCTAACACAGTGCGGGATGAAATGAGTATTTAATGAATGAACGAATGAGTGAATGAGCGAATGAATGAGTGAACTGATCAGCCAATCAGTCATGCAGCCTGAGACTGGAAGTGTGAGAGCCGAGGTGGAGGATAAAGTCATCTGTGCGAGTGTAAAGGTCCGAGTGAGTGTGTCGTGGAACACGCACGTGTTCTCAAGTCCTCGGGCAGAGGACAGCAGGTGACCCTGGAGTGCAGCATCACAGAGGGAAGCGGCTTCGCTGCTGGAGTCAAAAGACCCAGGGCCGAGCCCTGGTTCTGCCTGTCTTTAACTCTGAGTTGTGCCTTCATTTCTCTGACCCTCGGGTCCCATGGGCCATCCGCCCTTTCTGTGTGACATAAAATGGGATGGGCTCTCACGGTCTGCGTACACTTCCGTTTTCAGTGGGTGTTTGGGAGGGGAGGTGAGATTTGCAGCCCAGTGGCGTTTCTAAGCTTCCCTTGTAAAAAGAAGCTCATGCCACCTGTGGGCCATGGAGTCCAGGTTTAGTTAAAGGGAATTTAGAGATCAAGCAGCCAGCTGTGTTCAAACTTTGGGCGGGTGACTCCGATTCTTCAGTTGGAGGCCCTGGCAGAGAGGTCAAGAGAAGGACGGGAAGAGCCATTTCCCGTGCTGTCTCTAAGGAAGGGAGCGGGAGGCAGAAATAGGCAGGAACAAATAATGTGCTTGAAGGTCACAGATGTCAGTGAGGTGACGTTGAAAACACACACAGCCATTTGGAGACACAGCCTAGACTAGAATTCGGCCCCCCTAAGATCGATGCTCTTTCACACTCTACTGGTCACATTAACTATGACAACGCAGGACCTTAGAGAGGATAATGTGTGTGAGAGCCAAGCGAAGAGGTCTCACAATTTTGTGACTGTAGCTGACAGCCCAGAGCTGGTGGCCTTGTAGAAAGAGAGGCCGAAATGGGAATCGTGGCCGGAGGAGGTGAGGGGTCCTGGGACCTGGCTGTTTGTAGGGAGGGGAAGCCCTCACGGAGTGTGGGGGTGGGGCTGCGTGGGGGCGGGGTGCAGGAAAGCAGGAAGAATCACAGCATACGAGGATCCTAGGATTCCAACGCATCGACCCAGAGAACCGGGGGAGAGAAGGAAAGGTGGCAGATGAACAACAGGCCTGCGAGAAGGTTCTGGAAAAAGTGCCAGGGACTCAACTCAACAGATAAGGCTTCATGTCTTGCAGATCTGAGAACAGGCGGAAAGCACCTGTGTGTTTTAGACACTTACACGCCCCTCCTGACAGCGTTTTCCATACAGCGTCAGCCCCCACCCCGCCCGGCACACTCACAGGCCTCCGCCCCTGCCGCGATCGAGTCTGGGCTTTGCTTGTTCCTGCAGAGGAGTTTGACAGCAGGCCAGCTTCTCCGAACCAAGGAGAAATTCACAAAAACAACAGCTTCCTTAAGAAATGTCATTTTCAGCTCGTGGCCTCGAGTCCCATATTTCTAAATCACCTCGTAGCTACTTCCGAAAGCAATATAAAGCCTCGGCTGTCAGAGGAATCACGATCCATGTTATGAAGTAAAACCTGATGAGATTATTTTTCCCTTTTCTATCACCGTGGAGTCAGCCCTCGGCAGTCGCGTCTAATCCATCCTGTGTAAAGACTCTAAGAAATCAATCGATCACAACAAAAAGGCCACGTTCCAGTTTCTCCAGGACATTCCCCTGCAAATAGTATGGAAATAGTGTTGGCCAAATAATTATACTCTCCCATGATCCCTAAGGTGGGGCTCGCCATCACAGGCGTCTTCCACTATCTCCCCGTCTGTCACCTGGCGTATCCAGGCAGACGGACATCTAACGTAGACATCGGACTCTCTTCACTGATGTTAAAAAGCCTGGGTCCTCTGAGCTCATACCTTTCACCTTCCTCATTGTTTAACTGAGCTCTTTTCTACAAATGGTTTGAGGCTCTGATGCAAGACAGGAATTTGAAGCATGCATTCGAGTATTCAGCGGTGTTAATTTCTGGGGCACACAAATATCGGCTTCACGCAACAATGCAATCACCTTGCAAAATAAAAAAAGGTGCCAGAGAATGAAAAGCAACATGAGCTTCTTCAGGACCGGGAGCAAGGCTGCTTGCTCCTGAGCAGCACTGAAACGGCCGCCGAGTCACCCGCCCCTTAGAGATGTCGCAATGAATAAAGAAAATACAAGAAAGAAGATGGGGTGTTTCAGATCCAAGACCCACTCTATGTTTTCATTCAAACATGTCTCTGGCTACTTTAAGCTCTGAAACGGGCGGAAGTTAATTTTAAATGTAACACATCCGATCGCAACAAATGAAAGACAATCCTTGTTTTGTCTTGTTTTGTTTTTTAACCGATGGGCGTAAACTTTAACAAGCCCTACCTGGAAATATGGATGGTCTCTTTCTCGGGCGCCTTAGGTGAACGGGCTCCAAGTTTTTAATGTTTCTTTGAAGTCTTCCTCTAGTGTCATGTCCTAGGAGTAGTTCAGGTGGCAGACTACTCCGTCTTGATGACTTATAATCATTTTGAGCCGAATGTAGCTTGTTCTTCGTCCTGGAATATAAATTGCTGTCGTCAACTGCCATCGTAGGAGATGCATTAGAAAAATCTTAACGAGAATCTGCAGAGCCAAAGCCAGCGGTGGCCAGGGCCACCTCCGGCCAGGGCCAGCTCTGGCCAGGCTCAGATGCCGGCATGCTTTGCCTCAGTCTTATGTGGGAAGCTCAGAGAGTCGATAGGCGTGGACTTGACCAGGTGTAGAATTACTCAACGGCCCCTCCTTTAATGCTTACCAGCACAGGGGAGGAGAGAAGCAAAAAGTCCTTAGGGGAATTTGAGCAAATGCGGCTTGGGCACCATCGTGCCCCCACGGACAGGAGTAAAAGCAGGTAGTGGTCGCCGGGTGAAATTTCTGTTTCACTGGCACGAGGCCATAAAGCAAACACAGCTCACTGCTTGGGAACGAATGCAAACTGTTGGTCTCATTTTCCCTACTTACTAATGCTTATAGTTTTTAAAGTTTTTGAGAAATATTTTCACATGCCCTCATAACTTTTTGTTCCAAACTGCAGATGCAGAAGACACATCCGTCTTTATTAAACTCCTTCTCTGGCAGGCAGCCGACTGAAAGTTGGCCGGGAGAGGATGCAGATGGGTGATGAGCAGGGAGGAACCCCGTGGCTGGGAGAAGCAGCCATGCCGGGAGCCCAGCCCTGCCAGCGGCCCTCCATCCCGTGCTCTACCTGGCAGGTGGCTGCACCCAAGTTCAGCTGTCTGGCGGGGAGGTCAGAGGTCTAGCAAACGAGCCGTGGCCATGGCAATGATGACGGCCTCCAAATACAAAGCGGAAGTTGCTATCTTCGTGAGCGTCTGCCTGGCCTTCGCCTAAAGGTCAGTCGCCTTGGTGGCCTGAGAAAAACCGGCATTTCCTAGATTCCTGCCTTGACCTGTCACATATTTTCTTCCTTTCTCTTCCGGATTTTGCACTGTGCTGTCCCGTGTCCCTTCCCCCTTGCTCTATTTATGTGGAATGTTCTCTACTCATTTCTTTAACCCATTGTGCAGAAATCCTAACTCTAATCTATCCTCTCCAGCTGTGCGCCAGGGCTGTGTCCTCTGTGTCTCCTTGTCTCCTCACCCGCCACCCCACACACACACTGTCACACCTCTCATGTCCTGTCTGGCTGTAGAGTGGGTCAGAAGATAAAGACGAGAAGGCTCTGCCTTCTCCCTCCCAGTGCCTGGGGTCTGCCGCACAGAGCCTGAGCAAGGCCTTAGGGGTCGTCGGCTCAGGAATCACTGTTGGCTTCAGTTCCTAGAGGCCGAGTCGCTGTTATTGTTTGTTAAATGTAAGAGCTGGGTCTCTCTCCCTGAGTAAGGACACTGCCACACTGAGGACTTCTACTGCTCTCCTTATTCTTCAGCAATGGCTCTTCAGACGACAACAGATTTCTTGAAGAAAAAAGCATTTTTCTAACAAGTCTGTCCAGATTATGGTTGCCAATATAATTCAACAATTATAATTATAATCCAACAATTGTATTTACATAATTAGATTATTGAGATTTCTGTGTTGTTTTACTAATTCTCAGAAACACCTACATCATTTCCCTCGCAGGACTTACAACCATTTTTGTCAGGTTGAAATGAAATGTACCCTAAATTTCAAAACAATGAGTGGTTCACACAAAACTATTTTTAAAAGCTCATGAGACCGCTCAAATCTCCCTTAGCTTAATGAAAATACATTTTTTTTCTAGTAAAGAAATAAAAAGTATTGTTTAAAGTTTGAGATAATGCCTTAATAATAGGGAAAAAAAAACCCCAAAACATTTCCATAAGCCAAATCTCAAGAACAGTGTTTAAATTTCAAATCCACAGCAGGGTAGAGTTTTAGGACACAAAATACTGGACGCTAACTGGGGGAAAGAGAACAATAACAGACAAAAGCTCGAGCTCTTTAGTGACAGTTTAGTCTCCCCTAATTCACAGTGTCATCATGGGTCTAAATAACAGTATATGTGATATGAAATGCGAGTCTCTGAAGAAAGGTGTTATCACTCACGGCATGGAACAGGTACAGCTGTGTAGTGTGCACAGCTAGTTTTGTCTCTGTCTTTAAGAGGCTGGCTGGAAGCACAGAGTTAGGTACTTATACATCCGGAACGCATCGTAATAACAGCCATCATTTATTGCAGGCTTCATACTGGCCAGGTTCTGCGCTAAGCCTTGGACGTGCATTATCTCACGGAGTCTTCCTCGTGACCCTGTTCTGTGCACTGAGGCAGTGAGTCTAGTATCTAGGAACTGGGAAAGAAGACCTGAATATTAGGGTTTGCCTGATTCCAAAGCTCATGTTCAAGTCCATGCTTCAAATCGCAACACCATTATTAAATGTGTATAAATCTAAAAGAAGTTGAAAAGTCTTTCTCCATTTTCCTAAAACAATTCTTGGCTTTAAGCAGATTCTGTAGGGTCATGGAGTGGTCCGGCTCACCTACCTGGGCCTGCCCCACCCAGCTGAGCTGTCAGGAGGTCACTGGGTTCGTGGGATGAAAATGAGGAAGAACAAAGGAATTCAGAGTTTTGCTTTAATAAGAAAGTATCCATGTTGCAGATTTTCCTATTACAAGGCACTTAATTAAAGTATTATATTTTCCTGAGATTTAAATTATAATTAGGTAAAAAAAAAAAAAAAAAAAACACGAAAAAAACCAAAAAAACCCCTACCCTACTATGGAGGTACCCTGAACCCCTGATCCTCTAAAAATTCAACGATATAAGAGACGGCTGGAGAATTCCCAAGGGGCTCATGAGTCCCTGTCCCGCCCAACTCATTCTCCCCTCACAGGGGCTGTAAACAGATAGGAATCTAATATATGTCCTTAAAGAGAACAGTGGGGAGAAGCTGAATTTGCTATCGTTAAAATTTTAAGGCAATGAAAACGAAGAACAATACTTATTTAAAAGTAGTATTAAATCTGTGAACACGAAAAAAGTGAACTTCCCTTTCAAAATATTTAAATGGGCAGACAGCATGAATGACAACCACTGAAAATTTAGCTGGGTTTGGACTGAATGGGAATATTCACAAGTTGTCACGGTAAGCCTGGCCCTCCCTCCTAACTGCCAAAGGTGAAATTCCATTCTTTGTGTGTAGAATGCCGACGCCATGTACATCGCCAGGTCACACGGCTCCCCTGCAGCGTCTCTGCAGGAGGCCACGGGCCACCGTCACTGGCGACATGGCTGTGCTCGGTGCTGGTAACGACACCTGCAGTCTTGTCTGGGGTGTGGTCATGGCTGAGCCGATCTTCTCTCAGTTCCTGAAAATACCATGGGTTCCATGGGTTCCAGCCTCCCTCTGAAGTCCCCTGCTTCTGGTTTCTCCTCCTCTGTCTCGGGCCCCTTCTGCCCGGATTCTTCAGGGCTCCTTAAAAGTTCATGCTCTTTCCTCCTGCCCTGGTGCCTTCTCTTCGGCGAGCCCCTGGACTGAGCACCTGCTGTGCGTGTGGCACCGTGCAAGGCCCCAGGTCTCTGCTCGTGAGAAGCCTTCGTTTGGCAGGCAGCAGATCTGTCACAAACTAGTCACCACACCGAGTGACCTCTCTGTGCAGAGGTGACACACACAAGACAGCCACTTGGTTGACTCTTTTCCAGTGGAGAGGGGGTGGGAAGGGTTTGCAGAGGAGAAGGGGCGAGTTCACGAGGCGCACGAGGCGGAGCCTGTGCAAAGGCACTGACATGTGACAGAACAGCAGCCGTCCGGAGGATGGCAAGTGTGGCTGTCCCATGCCCAGCAGCATTCGATGACATCATGCAAAAGTACAGACCTTGGAGAAACAAGATCGGGCAATCCTCGAAAATGGGACGGAAGGAAAAACCGTAAGTTGGTATTATTCTCTATTTCTTAAACACTACCACAAATTAAACATATGGAAGACACCTACTGAAAAAAAAAATCTGTATTAAAAAATTGGTTCCGACCTTTTCAAGCAATTTTGAAAAAGACATTTTGAAAACTCTGGCTCCAGTAAGTAACCCTTCTCCTGAATCATCTCTGTTTATTCCGGAAGCTGTGAGCAGGGATTTGCTGAAGCATTCTTACACAAGTTTTTAAAGTCATGCCAACTGTACCTTTCAAAAATAGCTTTAGAACCAGTTCTTACTGGCGAGAAAGTCAACTTCATTTACATTTGCATTCCTCTTGGTTTGATCTTGCAAGTCTCAGCAGAATGCCAGTGTAAGCGCCTGGCCTTTCCTCAGATTCAGGTGGGGCTGAAGTCTTTCCTGGCTTGTGGGGACGACTGTGGCGAGAGGGACAACGAAAGTAAGTCTGCCTCTCTACGCTGCCGCCGACACGCCCACGTGGGCCGAGAGGAAGGACTGGCAGGCCTCCTTATGCTTCTGTTTAAGGGATGGAATCCCAATTTGCATTCAAAAAAAAATTGAAGCTTTGGAAAACTTCGTCCAAATACTAGACAGCGTAACCTCAGAAGTGTGATTGCCAAAACCAGGAAGGCAAGGGACTGGTGTAGCTGAGACGGTAGGGACACGGGTGGCACTCGTCAGCCACACTCACTGACGACTACAGTTCTCATCTGTGGACCGATGATATCTACGTCCAGGCCCCGCCCCGACCTTCTACACAGGTTTCTAGGTCTGTATATTCAAGTGCACACCAAACATTTTCCGGTAGGAACTCGGCAGGTACAAAACTGTCCTCCCATCATCAAAAAACAAACAAAAATGCCAGACAAAACTCTGCAGCTCTTGAAATTTCTGCTCTCACCACATCACCATTCACTCAGTGACTCAAGCTGTAAACCTTGCAGCTACTTTGCCCGAACGATGTCATGTTTACCCCTTACACATCTTTGCTTCTGTGTCACCTCCCGCACCTCCGCTGTCACTGCTCGGTGGCAGCATTTATTTTTTCTTTCCTGAGCTTTAGACTCCCAACAAATCTGGCCACCTTTGACACGGCATCCTGACCCTTCATATCTTAGCGAATCACCTGATTAGCCCATTTCCCCCTATAAAATGCTGTTAAGAATTGGGCTGAATGTGTGGACCAGTCCAGGGTATCATGAGGCTAGTTCCAACCTTGATAACAGCAGGTGTCTGTTAATGTGACACAAGATTACTTTAGCTTTTCTTCCTGGACCTAAAAATCTGAGTTTATAAATTTCGTATTTGAACAAATAAATCATTGTTCGCTAGGACTAAGCTATTTAATGTCTTGGTTTCTTGATTTTCTGATCGAAAAAATAAAGGAAATAATTTTTGCTTCTTTCACCAATGCGTTGTGTGAATTAACTGAGTGATGGTTGATATCCTCAGATGAAAGATGTTATATACAAAATAGATAATACATAACAAGTCGAGAAATTACATGTAGTCATATAGATGCTAGGAAGTGTTATTCTGACAAATGAAACGATACCTTTATCATTATAATACCGCTTTTATAAAATTTGTCTGATTAGATGGTGGTATTCTTGACAGCAACTGTCAACAAAGACCCAAAGGCTACTTCCTCAATCTAATAAAGGACAGTTAGGAAAAACATACGGATAACATCACACTTAATGGTGAAAAACTGAATGCTTTCTCTCTAAGATCGAGAACAAGGCAAAGACGTCTGTTCTCAGCACTTGTGTTTAACCTTGTACTGGAGGGTCTAGCCAGTGAAATTGGGCAAGAAAAAAATAAATAAAAGGCATCAAGTTGTAAAGGAAGATGTAAAACTATATTATCAGATTACATGATCCTCTGTATAGAAAGTATGACAGAATCCACCAAAAGTTATAAGAACTATTGTAAGTTCAGCAAGATTGCATGATATAAGATAAATACATTAAAATCTACTGTATTTCTATATTAGCAAAAATAAACTGGAAAAGTAAACTTAAAAAATAACACCATATTACAGTCATGCCACCCTGAACACGACCAATACCGTCTGTTCTTGGAAGCTAAGCAGGGTTGGGCCTGGTTAGTACTTGGATAGGAGACTACCTAGGAAGACCAGGTGCTGTAGGCGTTAAAAAAAAAAAAAAAACCACCATAAAAATATTAACTATTTATGGATATATATGACAAAAGATGTGACAAATATATACATGAAAACTACATTACAAAGAGAAATTACAAAAAACCTGTTTAAGTGGAGAGATATACCAAGTTCATGGATCAGAAGACTCAATATCTCCAAGATATCAATCATTTCCAAATTAACCTGTTGATTCAAGGCAATCTCAATCCAAATCCTAGCAGGACTTTTTGTAGAAAGTGACAAACTGATACTAAAATTCACGGAGGAATGCAAAGGATCAAGAATAGACAAAGTAGCTGTGAAAAAAAAAGTTTGATTGATACGATCAATTTCGAAACCTGGCATAACATTACGATAACCATGATCGTGTGGTTCTGGCTTAAAGACAGACAAAAGATCAGAGGAACAAAACAGAGAGTCCAGGAATGGGCGCACATATAAACGCACAGCTGATTTTTGACAAAGATGCCCAGGCAATTCAGTGAAGAAAGGATGGTCTTTTCAATGAACACTGAGAGAAGAGTTAGAAATGTGAAAACAAATAAACTTTGATCTATACCTCACACTACATACAGAAAACAAACTAAAAATGGACTACAAGCCTAAAGGTAAACTCTCAAACCATAAATTTTCTAAAAGAAAATGAAGAAGGAAACATTCGATTCATAAAAACAAACAAACAAACAAAAAAAACTAACAAGCTGAACTTTAACAAAATTAAAATCTAAAGGTTTTTTTTTTTTTCTTTTTTTTTTTTTAATCTTCCTCTCTTTGAAAGACACCGTGAGGAGAATGGAAAGACAAGTTACAGTCTGGGAGAAAATGTTTGGAAGACATATACTTGGTAAAGAAAGAAGCCAGACCAAGAAGTTTGCATACTGTATGACTCTTTCTATAAACTTCTGGAAAATATAAGCTAACCTACAGTGACAGAGAGCAGATCGGCATTTGCCTGGTGCTCGGGGTGGAAGGCCGGGAGGGGGGCATCCCTAAGGGGCACGATGAAAATGGAGGATTCGCAGGTGTACACATATATATGGACTAATCAAATTAGATACTTTAAACATGAGCAGTTGATTACATGTGAACCAAAACTCAAAACTTTTTTTTTTTTTTTAAGACAATGTTATACCTTCCCCAGTACATTTGTTTGACCAGACTCAGAAACGTTCTGGACTTCAGCTAATAAAATTAATAAATAAAAGTGAAACAACTCTCCAGAGTCCGTCTTCTGCATCAAAGGCGAGAAATGCACCTGTACCCAAGAGTTCCATCAATCTCACTTCAGACAAGAATTTTCTTGTCCTGATTTATGTCTTTAGTTTTTAACTTACATAGCACGTCGGCATTCTTCGGTAACGCATTCCTTGTTAACGCGAGTCAACGGGGAAGGTGGGTGACAACTATTGTGAGTGAGTGAGTGAGTGAGTGAGTGAGTGAGTGAAAAGCTGCAATGGAATAAAAAGGCATTTCTTAAGAGCAAGTTTCCTCACAAGCTACTGTGACAACTTGTGAAATCTTTTAGGCCAAAGAACGTTAAGATCAGGACATAGATTATCTTAGCTGGCTCGGGGGCAGGCTTGTCAGACACGGAAAGGACAAAGGGAACTGGTCTGTGGATCCTTCCCACAGTTTCTGATGCCGTTCGCAGACTCTCCTGCTTGAATTTTCCAGATGGAAATGGCGGCATGAAAACCTTCGATAGCGTTGAAGCTGGAGCTAGCCTCGAACTGGTTGTTGAGGTGACACCGCACACGGACTAAGGAGTGTTGGAAAGGGCAGGTACCTGGCTGTCGTCTTTTGAAAAACTTTGTAACTCGTGGCCATTTAAGTGCCAACTTAGCTTTGTATAGACAGTATTTTTTATATCCTACTGCTTGTTCTGTATAGAAGAGTAAGAGTAAAATTTCTCAGAAACTGATATCGAGCAAGTAAAAATCTGTAAGAATACAGATTTAAATATCATGATTAGAAAGCCTGACCCATTGGATGGAGAACTCTGTACCCCCAAATAATGTCTTCTCAAACTCATTTAGAACATCAGAAAAATGGACCACGTACCGGGCCATGAAACAAATCTCCAAATACCACTTTGTTTCATGTCATCTTATTCTGAGACTTTGTCCTATCACGACCCCCAAAAAACAGATATCAATATAAAAATCAGCAAAAAACACCGTCTCTTCATCCAACACCGATACAGTAACTCACTACGCACTCCCCCGTCGTGGCCTATGCTGTGCATTACACGCAGCGTTCCGTTTACTCTCAGAATGTGGTACGACCATTATTTCCATTTTACAGAGAAGAAAACACATTGAGAGGGATCAAGAAACTGTACGAGTAACAAATAGCCTATTCCTCCATTAACTGCAAAATCTGTGAAATATACACCTCCCTCAATCCTTTGTTCCCCAGCTACCTCCAGGCTCTCCCTTTGTTCCTGTCTCCCCTTATCCGCAGTTCCTCCTCCCCGGTTCCTTCTCCTTATCCGCAGCCTTCTCCTATGTCCCACCCTCATCTCCGGGCCATTTTCTATGACCAGGAAGAAGCAACTGGAGCCAGTGAGGGATTTCTGAGGGTGTCCTGCAAGATACCCCCACCGTCAGGGAGCCAGTGTTTTCCTTCCTCGGCCCAGGAATTAAATTCCAACTCAGGACCCCAGATGCCTGTGTTTCACCTGATTTTACAATGCACCATGTTGTTTTGCTCACTTTTGAGTCCTAGCCGGCTTCAAGGAAACGATCAAAACTTGGGAGCATCTTTGTCAGGAAGGTGAGTCTCAATTCTCCACCTCAATCCTCCAGCACCCCCTCCCCACTATCTCAGAAATCTCTACCTATCTATCAATCGATCTATCTAACCATTCTCGTATTTGTTTTTATCATGTTCTGGATAAAAAGGTGATTTATTTTATATCATATTCTAGAAGTTAAGAAAAATCCAAGTATCAGAAATAAAACTTCATATAAGTCAAACAGACATCTTTCTCTCCCCCCAAAATATAACTATAAATTTACATTATTAATTTATGGTGAGAGATAGAATATTAAGACAACTCTTGAAAGCAGATTTATTTTTGGTTTGTTGTACCCATCCCCTGGGCCACCAGTCAGGTTTTCACATGACTTGTCCTGTCAGAGCCTCGAGCCAGCATGTACCAGGTACAGTGGGATACCTGGGTACAGCCTGCGGGGGAACTCTGCAAACGATGTCCCTTCACCTCCTTTAAGAGTCACCATGCCAGAGATGCGCTGAAGGAACTTCAGTCTCGCAGCAAAGAACCAATCGTGCTTAACTTTGTTTGACCAGCATTTTCCAAACTGAGTTGATTACGGAGCTTTCTTTCCCCCGCCTTCTACGTCGTAGCTGTTAGTACCCTCCCTCCCTGACGTTCTGCAAATCAGAGTTTGGGAAATGCTGCCTTAACACGGAGCCATTTGTCAAATGGCCACCTTGGGCGCTGTGGCAGGGGAGAAACCGGAATGAGTTGGTGACGTGCCTTACAGTCCGGCCCCTTGCTCTCCGGGCACCTGTCCCCTACAAGCAGGATGGGCCTCAATGTCATCTGATCAATGCAAAATCAGCCACTTTCACCTGTGCTGAAGAAAATGGACCAGAGAAAAGTAATTTCCAATAATTTATGTCTGGCTCAGGAGTTGATCACAAGCCAAACGAATTGTCTTTCCAATTATAATTTATATAGGCGACTAAAGAAATAAATTTTTACTTGCCCAGCATACACCAACTGTTGGAAGGGGGCAAATGAAGTCAAATTAGAATTTGTATTTTTCTACAGATTGTCCTCAAAGTAGAGGGAAATAACTGGAAGTCACCAGGATTCTCATGCCACCAGTAATTACTGTGTTCTACACACACCTGTATTTTCCCATTGCTAAACAAGTTTTCCCACAAAGGATCAGCCACCGCACCACCTTCACGAAATACTATCCTATCAGAGGGGTCAGTTTTTTCCATCTAGAATTTCTTGTGGTTTCATTTTGGTCTTGATAGAGATGTAGATGTTTGACTAGTGATTTAATAGAAACGACCTTGTGGTTTCCCATTCCTCCCCACTAATTCTTCCGAAATTCACGAAAGATGAACCACGACCTGGTCTGGAGTTAGTTTCTGTGTCTTTATTTTCGTCAGGCTTTTTCTTTTACTTACTACTGATCCGAAAGGCCAGGGAAATTTCATCGTGGTTTTCTTACGTCTTCTTTTCTACATGAGGGAATTCTTACAGAGCTTACAGAAATGAAACGGTTGAGGATTTCGGAAAACTTCAGAGTTTTGGAAAAACTAGCATGGAATTCTCAATGTAATTCAGCCTTGAAAATAATGATATAATATTTACCAACTGTTACTAATGTTTACTCTTCTGCCATTCCAGGAGAGGAACCATAAGAAATAAAATTCTTTAAATCATTTAGTATAAACATTCCCTGTATTATTTGTCATTTTGGAAAGTATTATGTAGCATACTCTACAGATATATTATAGGAACCTTCTTTTCCCTAAAAGACATCTACAATTTACTTCGTATTTGAAACATCGAAATGATGTTAGTGAAGGCTCGGATCTGAAAACCGGCAGTGTTTTGTACAGCTGCATACTCACCGGGGGGGAAAACAAAGGGCTGGGTGAACACGTTAGACACACAGAGTTCAGGCGAGTGGGGCGAGGATGTATTAACACACTGACCTTATTTGAAACCGGGTATAAAGGGCCCTCGGTGACTTCTCGTGAATATTCTTCCCCCAAACCAAACAAGGTAGCTGCCTGAATCTTCTCATATCCTGTAGCTGTCAAACGCTCTCCCTTGACATGAATTCAAAGCTGTAATTTTCCACACTCACTGCTCTTTTTTGGAGGAGGTGTGTGGTTTTGGCTTATGTTATTTCATCTACATTTCTAGCAAACGTCTCACCTGATGCGATGCTTCACAGAACATTTATTTTGCTAATGAATAGCAAGGGAGGGGAACAGTACACACACACGTGTTCTTATGCGTGTGTATAGCTATATCTTTATCTACATGTCTAAGCAGCCCGAGATCCACAGACAGGTACTATCGATTGAGGGATAATATTTACTGGACCCCTGTGTTCTCATTCTCAGATACTGGCTGTGTGTTCTGCAGACATATCTAATTTTCAAATCGATGCTATAATCTCAGATGTGGGCTCCTACATCCAACCACCTGATGGGATTTCTGTCTGAATACGATCGCCCAAAACTCACACGTCCAGAACTGAAATCATCGTGACCTCAAATCGCCACCCGTCCTGCATTTTCTTGACCACTTGAGTTCCTGACTTGGGAATCATTCTCAGTTCTCCCCTGTCACCAGCACAGCACACACCGCTCACCACAGGCTGCTGAGTTTACCCCCTCGAACTCATGGCGCCCCCTCTTCCCGCCTGCCTTGTTCCCACGCGGGCCGGGTTGACTTTAGCGCTCTGTCTGTCCCTTGATGTCGGTGCCCGACAGCTCTGTCTAAAAGGCAAAGGGCCAGGTCATTCTCCTGCGGAAGTTGTTTCCGGGGCTGCCGACAGCCTACGGGTGAGAAGGCACCGATGGCTCTGTCCCAGTTCCTCGGCAAGGCCCCGCCTTCCCCGCGACCTGGCGCCGCTGCCATCCCTCGCTGCCTGCACGCGAGCCGCGCACACGGTGCCCCGAACACGCGCCACCGCGCCAGCCTGTGAGTGCCCGAGCTGCCACTGCCCCCTCCCCCGGGAGTCCTTGTCTCTCTGTCTCCTCAGCCCTGAGACCCCTTCACCCTCCCTGCACGGCAGCCCCCGCCGGTTCCCCGGGCTCCGTTAGGAAGCCCCCTCTGGCTGTCAACAGCTGAGTTAGGGGGCCCCCGTGCTCCCGCCTCCCTCTGCACAACTACCCACCGCTGAGTTCCCGCACCTTCCATCCTTATCTGCTCCTGTCTCAGGGTCTCTGGCTGAAATGCAACTCATTCCCTACTCATCTCTGTATCCTCGGTGCCCAGCTCCTGCTCGGTACACAGTAAGAGCTCAATAAACGTTTGCTGGGCTGCAGAACTGGGGCCTCATGCTCCTGGCTTACTGGAGTCACCTATGCCTTGCTCTGGACGCGTGTGTCCTACGGAAGGCCAGGGTCCCGGGGCTGAGAGCAGGAGCCAAGTTGGGTACCAGGAGAGTCTCGTCTTCTGAATCACATCCAGGCAACCTCTAAGAGCATCTTGGGGCCTTGGGAGTTGTATTTTCATATACTCACCCAAACACAGATGCCTAACTAGTCGACGTAAGCAGAAGAAAGGAAGTTAGAAAAAGAAAAACAATAAGAAAAGTTCAAGAATAACTGAAATATTTGATTAAAAGTCTGACACGGAAGGACAAGGCCCGAACACTTGACTCTAATCTTAAAAGGTTGATTTTCTTGATTCTCAAACGGCTCAAACAAGGCTCTCAACAACTGCTTTGGGTAAGTTTCAAAATGAGTGCATGCAAAAAATAATCACGAGAAAGTCCTTTTTTTCTTGTTATACGAAAAAGAAAAAAGAAAGAAAGAGGAAGAAAGCAAGAGGATTCTAGCGTTAGTGCATGTAATTGACATGTCTCAATTCTGGTTGATAGATGACGGATTTGGGCAACAAACAGCCCCAAAGGAAGAGGCAAGAGAAAAGAAGGATGAGGCATTGAACGCAGCAAGAGGGAGGGGGAGGCAGGTTGGGCTGTGGGACCCGCCACTCTACTGTCTGCCCCTGTGGATTCTGTCCCCCTGTGAACCTCTGGAAGCACTTGCCTCTGAACACACAATGGAGTTCATGGAGGCACCAACGGGATATCCACCGAGGGCAGACAGACCTAAAGTTCCATTCTATTCGACGCGACACACATTTCTTGAGCTCTTGCACATATCAAAAACAGACGTTCAGGGGCGGCAGATGGGAATACAAGTATTAGGCAGAGTTCTTGAGTTTTTAGAATTTACAATTTAATGAACCACGGAGAATAATGCTCCCTGACCAGATTGTCTGGCTACCACACAGAATAGCCACGGTATACCTGGAATAACAGAAGGCGGGGAAGGGAGTTCAAATTTCCATCATAAGTATTTAATGAAACATTGAAATAGAAAAACGAATGTAAGTAAAAAATTAGTAAACATGATTTGTGCCAACAAATGATTCAGCGTTTTTGCTAATTTTCACGAACGCGGCAGACCATGAAAGGCTGAAAGGGTTATCTATCTACCTGCCACTCCGTGGACAGGGTAAAATGCAATATTTTAGAGGCCAAGTTAAGAACATTTACTTAAAATTACATACCACTTCTGACTTGCGTAGCTTCTAAAAACTACAGAAATTCCAACCTGGTTGTGAGATGTGCATCAGTTTTCAGAAGGAAGAGAGCAGGGAGGGATGAACACCTAGATTTGGTTAAAAAACTTTCTGGTGCAAATTGCTTTGGCTTCATTTTTGACTTAGTAGTAATCAATCGATTTATGGCTGGAGGGATGAACTTCTGAACATCAGCAGAATTTTCAAATGAGATATAAAACATCTGATGCTCTTGACACTTGATAATAAATGCATTTCTTATAGCACTGGGAAGGAGCCTGGTGAGGCAGAAATAGCACAGGGACTGGAGTCCCAAGATGTTGGGGTCCATCCGAGGATAAATAAGATCCCCTGTGGGAAGGGCAGTTTGCAGTGCCTGAGACAGAGTATCTGTTAAGGAAAAGCAGTTTCTTGTTTGCTCCTCCTTCAAATTCTACACCAGATTACATGAAATTTCTGGAACAGGAACTCATCAAGTACGGTGGGCCACGGGATGGCTCGTTTTTCAAGGTTTTATAGCATTGTGATCTGACCTCTCAAAGGATGCTTATGGAATGCTTTGACGAAAATAAAAATCAATAAAGATAATAAGCCACACAGCTTATGATCCCTGGGAAACTGCGAGGTAAACAAGGCACCCTTCTAGACCTGGAGGAACTAATTGTCATACGAAGTCGCTTTGGTCTGGCAGGCAGGTGAGAATATGAAACTTGAGGTCAGAAGATCTGGGTCTGATTTTAGATCCTGACATTAATTAGCTGTGTGATCCTGGGTAAAGTTAATTAACCTCTCTGATCTGCTACCTTTGAAGCAAGAATGACAGCATCCACCAAAGAAAGTGGCTATGGGAAAGTAAACAAGACATTTCTTTTGAGAACCCCTGGGTACAGGGCTTGGCACAGAGTTGGCCCATAATAAACATCTCTTGACTTAAAATCTTCGTGAGCTGCACTGAATTTTATAGGTAACTCTAGGTGACAAAAGTAAACCTCCCCTTACCTTCATGCGGTGCAAGAAATAGAAATAAAAACATGTACTGAGTACTATCTTGTATAAAATGTAGAAAACCCAGACAAAACTGACGAAACGGAGTGAAACACTGGGTCTCTTGGACTCCATCTTGTTCCACGCTGTGTGGTCCCCCCTACCTTCAGGCTAATAATAGCATCTGCTTAGTCTTGCATACAGATGTGCTAATTATAAGAATTCTGCTTGCGGCTCGAGCTTTACAAAAAGAGTCTCTTATCAGAAAGTGCCTCTCCTAAGGACATAAGGGAAGTAAGTAATGTTTGTCAAAGGTTTGTGGGGACCTCATGACCAGACTCGCATCAACTAGGGCCAACAGCCTGCGCACAATCGTCCTCAGACCCTGCTTGCACCCAGATGTCAGCGGTCATCCATCACCCTTGCCCCTCCTCTTGCCCTTTCCTCTACGGAAAAGAAGCCTGAGCTCTGCACATTTGGAGGACGGATTTGAGGCACCACAGGGACTCTCATCTTCCCTGTTGGTGCCTTCTCGATCAATAAACCTTTCCCTACTCCAAATTCCGATGTTTTGAGTTTTGGCCTTTCACAGCATGGGGCACGCGGGCTTTGGATCCGTAACAAAGAGGTAAAATTATACCCATGACATAAACATCCGTCCCTTTACGTAAAGACAGTCCGCCACAAGATTCCTGGGGTTTCGGACTCTTCTGCCTGTGTAAAATATATGTGCATGCATGTGTATGTATGTATACATGCAAATCCATCTTTTTATATCTTCATGCTCAAGGGATCATCAATGTCCAATGAAAGCATTTAATTTCATAACCCTTGGCAAGTAAAAAGGAAGGAAACCCCACTTTGAGTCTCACCTACACTACTCCCGTTTCCTGCCCTGTGCTGCTCCCCTAGCATCGGTCCTAGTTTGGGGGGGAGGTGGAGGAGGGGAGCAGGAGCCCCAGGCACCTGCAGGCCGGATGGCTGGTCACGTGATCTGCCTTTCCTATTCTCGCTCTTCTCCTCGCCCACCCCCGCAGCTAAGTTTCTTGGCCCTCTGAGAATTCTAATTCAAGGAGGTGGCGCTCCTTCGCCAGGGTGGCTTTGTGGTAAAGACGCGAACGCATCGTGGGGGCGCCAGGGCACACTGGGAGGCGCAGCACGGCTGCCCGAGCGCTGGGTGGGCACAGCCCAGAGGTGACAAAGGAGCTCGCACAGGTGTGCCGCCCTCCGCAGGCCCTGTGCCCTGCCTGGGTCAACAGAAGGCTTATTGATTCAGCTTATGTCAACACTAACTAACCGTGTCCCGGACACAGAGGAAGAGGGCCAGGGATGCGCCCTGGGCATTTGAGAGGGGTCCCCTGAGCTGCGACAGCTCTTCACTGTTCTCGTGTCTCTTTTGAATAAGAAGCCAGCGGAGTGGTGCCGTGAAGAAGGAGGGTCAGGAAAGCATGCTTTGGTCCTGCAACTAGCTAAGCTATGAGACAAGCCTTGAACCTGTTTGCTTCCAAACGCAGAGCACAAAGGTTTCAGTTCCACGGTGTGACAATCCCTGTGGGTTCCACGCAACTCAGACATTTCGAACTAAGATTTCTGTTATTAGATTGAAACGAATCAAAATAAATGAACTAAGTATATGACTTAAGATGACAGAGAAATAACATAAATCTAAAGCTTATGGGAAGGAACGATTTAAAAGACCTAAAACCAGAATGTAATGAACCAGAAAACTGTAGGACTGATGAATCTAGAAACCAGCTCTTCAAAATGACAATGAAAGATCGAAACTTCTGCCACAGGTAAAGATTAAACCTGGGAGAAAGTACAAACACACTACTTTAGGGCTGAAAAAGAGAATGTATAATGAAGAACAATATACTCTATGCGAACAAATTTTAAAATTTGTAAGAAACTGACAATCTTATAGGAAGCTGTTACCAAAGCGACTCTAGAAAAATGTGTTGCCATCCTACTGTGCTGATAATTATGGAAGAAATCATAGCCATGCTTGAAAAATAAAACCCGATTTTCCCAAAGCCACTAGAAACAAATTATTTTATAAGCATATTTTAAGCGACGGATACTTTCACATTACTCAAGTCATTCTAGAGAACAGAAAAAGATAGAAAGATTTTTCAATTCATTTAACAGAACTCACATATCCTTGAGAGAAAGAGCAGAAAAATGCGGTGCCCAAACAAATGAACAAGTGAAGCAAAAATACAGTCTGACATCACTTAGGAATATAGATGCAGAATCCTAATAAAATGTTAGTAAAGCAAACGAGTATAAATAAAATTATAACAAAATAGACTTGAATCCAGTAATGCAAAGATAGTTCAACCTTAGACAATTTGTTGATAATTATTTTGATCTCGATAAATTAATCTCAAAAAAGGGAAAACACATGATCATTTCATTAGTCGCTAAAAAGCACTTTAAAAAATTAACTTCCTGATCAAAAATTATAGTTTGCTAGGATTACAAGAATAAATCATTAACATGATAAAACTATAATCTTAAACAAGCCAACATCTTACATAAAATAGTGAAATATTATACATATTCTCAATAAAATCAGAAATTGATAGTATTTCGTGATTTTATCTAGGGATTCTGACTAATGTGATAAGAAAAAGATAGAATTAATTTCATCATTTACAGATTATATGAATTTATACCTGTAAAATCCATAACGAAAAAATCATCAGATTTAATAATTTTAGTAAGAAAACTCATTACAATAACTATATAGAAAAATTAATTGTTTTTTTATATATTAGCAATAATTGGTTTGAATATGTATTTTCCACAAATATAATAATAAAAATAAAAAAACTTAAGATAAGTACAGGATCTATGCCATGACTTCTAAGATTAGCTTATTACTGTTTCTAAAATGAGCTTACCTCTACTGAGAGCTTGATCTCTTGTTAAATACTGTCCCTACGAGTCTGTTATGCATTATTGCATTTACCCTTCATAGCAATGATATAAAGTATTCCTATGCCCATTTTACAGATGAAGAAACTGAGGCTAAGAAGTGTTAATTATCAAGCTAAAGACTGGTAGGCTGAATTCAAACCCTGGACAGAAACGTCAATATTTGCAATTAATAAGATTATTCAACAAGAAAATATAAGAAAATCGGGAAAAACTATAAAAAACCATCAGAGATAAAGTTGTTCTACAAATATACAAAGATCAATTTGCTTCCTAGCTAGCAGCAAAAAAAATAAAATATGAAGGAAAAAGAAATTCTATTTCCAACTACAGTCAGCAATATTAAAAACCTGAGACTGAATGACAAATTTGTGAAACCCGTGGAAGAAAAAATTCGACAAAATGTTGCTGAGAGGCAGAAATGCAGATTTTGAAACAATCAAGAAAATTGATTCTTTCCAAATTAGTCTAGAAATCAGGTGAATTTACAATTTAAAAAGATTTTTCTGGAAACTTGACAAAATGATTCTAAAACGATCAGAGATTTCTGGATGGCACTAGCTCAATCAAGCGCTCAGGACATCGCCTGTCCTGACACAAACTGACATGTTTGATACAGCTGATGAGCACCTGACATTGCAACTGTGACATCCCTGCCCTCAAAATGCTGAAGCTGAATTTCACCGTGAAGAAACATCAGATGAAACTCAAACGTGGAACTTCTACAACTGGCTTGTAGTCTTTAAAAATATCAAGGTCAAGAAAGACGAAGAATGAGGACCTCTTGTCCCACAGTAACAGAGACTAAAGTGACAAGACAGCTAAATGCAGCATGTGGTCCAGCACTGAATCCTGGACGTCGGGGTGGGGCGGAGAAGAGGCAAGAGGTGGGGAGGTGGGGGAGGGGCTGGAGTGCTGTAAGTACCTATAAAGGACATTATCCGGGCAACTGACAAAACCTGAACATGGGCTTTGGCTGGATACTGTTAAAATTTCCTAATTTTTCCTAATTAGATAAATGACTGTAGAAATAAGAGAATACCCATGACCTTAGGAAATATACATTGAAATATTTAGGGTATCTGCCTTGTCTCTGCAACTGACTGTCAAATGGCTAAATAGCTAAATAAATAAATAAATAAATAATGGATGAATGAATGAATGAATGAATGAATAAAAAGTATGTGTGTGGTGGACGCACACAGGGAAATAGGGGAGGAAGGGAAAGAGATAAGATAATATGAACGATAGAGCAAACAGAGCAAAATGTAACTAATTGATAAATCTGGGTAAAGAGCAGAGGAGAGTGACTTGGACTTTTGTCAACTCTTGTATACGTTTGTAATCATATCAATATAAACAGTTACAACTACATACATATGCTATATGTATATGCATAATATATATTATGTATCATATATTAGATATATGAGTGGCTTCTACTCATAGTCATGAAAATATGTTGTCAAACGCAATAATTAAAACAATGTGGTAGAATAAGGAATCAGAAAGAGTAACATAATGGAACAGAAAGTCTAGACGCAGATGTAAATATCGGCAAGAATTGAGAATAAGATAAAGTTGAAACCTCAAATTAGTAAGGATAGTAAGGATAGTCAATGTCGGGGTAGAGAAAGGGTTTTGAAGTATGGCTAAGAGGACAGAAACCACAAAGAAAATGACTGGTAGATTTGACTATGTGCATTAAAAAAATACGTATAAACTCCCATAGGAGTGACTGTGGACAAGTAATTCATAGAGATGAACAAGTAATTCATCAGAGATGAACGAATAAATAGCCAATAAATACATAGAAAAACATTCAACTTTAATAATGATCAAAGAAATACAAACAAAACAACAAGATTTTCCCTGACTGGGTTCTCAAAGAATAAAAAGGTTGGTATTTTCCATTCTTGGGAAGGGTGCCAAATCTGAGCGCGCACACAACGGAAGACTGAGAAGCCATTGATAATGACAGAGATACACACTAGCTGACATGGAAAGATATTCATGGGATCCCCTTCCCATAACCAACTCACGGTTATCTGTTAGTTCTCAACACGAATAGTCTTTCCGCCCGACTTTCCCCTGGTTATATACTCTCACAGTATCTTGTATTCATCCTCTTTCTCACTCATCACAATTCAGTTGCGTCTGTAACTGTTAGATGATGTCCCAGTCTGGGTGTCTTGGAAAGCAGGGCATGAGACAAAGGCTTGGGTGCAGGAGGTTTGTTTGGGATACGATCCCAAGATACAGGAGTGAGGGAGTGGGGTCGTTGAGGCAGCGAAGAGGGAAACCAACACAGATAATTGCTGAGCAGGCAAGTCTGCGGGCCACAGCTCCAGGCGGCTGAGGATCTTATAAGGGACCCGCTTCTGCGCCTGTGTTCTTTCCATCACACCGTGGAGCGGTGGGGGCATCAGAGAAAGATGGGGTGCAGGGATGCCAGCTGCAAGGCAATGTGTAGCTGAGATTGGGCCAAGCATGTAGAAAACTAAACAGATAGAAGAGAGATTCTACAATCAGGATACACAGAACTAAAAGGCAGCCTTGGGAAAAGGAGGAGTCAAAGGTGACCCCCATTTCTAGCTTGAGAGGCGGATAATGCTGTTAGTTTACGCAAGACGTAAGGTAGGAAGAGGCGAGAATTTGGGGAAACACAGCATGAGTTCAGAGTGGTCATGCTGACGTAGGCACCTGGGAGTCAGGATGCGGAAGTAAGTATTATTCAGGGTATCGGTGAGGACTTGGGGCCCCGGGCGGGTGAATGCTGGATAATCTAGGAGTCATCGGGGTAGGATGTCTGGGTGATGGCCGAATCCCAAGAAAATAGATGACTGCCCCCCAGAGAGCGTTTAGAACAGTGAGAGAGGCTACAGTGAACCCAGTGACAGCAACTTGCAAATGAAAGAGGAAGAGGAAGGTCAGTAACTAAAAGGGGAGAGGACCTACGGCTTGGAATTCAGGGAGGAGAGCTTTGTCAGCGGGGGGACTTTCGAGGAGTCAAGCAGGGAAAATGCTGGGCGGAAGCGCTGGGCCTCGGGGTGACGCTGCCCTTGGCACTCAGCGGGCCTCCCAAAGAGCAGCCCTCGGCGGGCAGGAACTGTCTGTCTCACCCGCCATGGCAGCAAGTGCTTGATCCAAACAGGTGCTCAGCACACCTGTAGGGAAGGGGGACACCGACGTGTAAGTGGGCTCGGACTGATGCCGGAACCAGAACCAAAAGCCCGTCAGCTGGTTGAAAGAAAACTGCCTTCTCTGATGCCTGCATTTCATCATGGACGGCAGTGGAGAAGAGACTGGTTCTGGCGGTTTAAAATGGTCTTTCTATTAATGTCCCCGGTCTTGTGTCCATCCTGGTTTATGTTCACAGGGCAGCGTTCTTCTACCCAATGGCTGTAGCTCAAAGTGCCCAGGTTAGCGTCAGCTTGCGCTGTTAAGGAAGTAATTTTTTTTTTTTTTTTAATTCTAGAGGGTTGGGAGTACAATGAAAATATTTTTAAAATAATTTCCTGTAGAAAGATACTAACCCTCTCTAAAATTCATTTTTCCTTCCTGAGTCTCTGCTCTCTTCTTAGCAGACTGTGAAACCCATCACTAAGTTTTATTTTCTTAAACTTCTGCCATATAACAAGTGGCTTAAATATCTTGCAGTTTAATGACAGTCTTCTCTAAATTTAGTTCAATTTTTGCAAAACTCCCTCATATAATATGTGAGCCATGGATTTGACATTCCAAGGGGAGCTGATGCTACTACCTAAGTCAAATAATCAGTTTTTTCGAAATTTTAAAATTTGGTCTATATGAGTTTATGCTAACCGTATTAAGCCATGTTTAACACGCCATTAACGTTTCTATGGATGTTCAGGTCATACTAAATGTCTCACAGAAGGGTACCAAGTGTCTTCTTTTTTACCTCTCACCCAGTATTTATATGCAGATAAACACAACCATGGTTTGAAGAACCAATAGATAAATGAAAAGAAGAATGAATTCAATCTGAGAAAAAAATGGATGAGCACAAAGACTGGCTCAGGTGTGACAGAAGCCTTCTTGGACACCTGCCCCCTTCCCCGTTCTCTGCTGATAGATTTGCTTGAGTTTGGGAAATGGTCACCCAGATTTTTGAGCTCTGAGAGTGGGTGCTCCCCTTCTATGGTTCACATTCATAAAAATACTGGTTGCTGTTCATCTGGGTTAGATGAGCAGGAGGTTTATTTTCAGAATAAGAAATTTGACAGTTAATGTGAAAATCCTGAAAAAGTCATAGACTAGAAGGAGCCTGTGTGTTTTCTGAAACAAGCTTAGTGTTTCGATTTTTGTTTTGTTTTGTTTTTCCCATCTCCCCCCAAAAATCAGTTCCGTAGATAACTTCAGCTCATCCCACTTAGAATTAGAAGCTGTCTAGTTCACTTCCTAGCAAGATTCCAATTGGCCCGATGCAGCACACGATGATGTGGCAAACTGTCAAAGATCAACTGAAGGATGGGATTGCCCGTTTTTCTTTTCATCAAGATAAAGAGAAGGCCTTTGCGAAGAGGAAAATGGATGCAGTAAGAATGTGCATCCTTTGAAGAAAGAACAGAATGCATGAGGTAATCTTTTATCTTAGCTCTTTTATGATCTTTCAATTTCTGAATTCGCTTATCTCTTCTTGGGTAAACTGCAAGTTAGGACTACAATGACGGAATACTGTGGTATAGTGATCTACACTGTTTCTTCAGGAGCTGTGTTATGTTCAGTGTGGAATTGCTTTTCCACTATGCTATAGAAAAACAGTTCTCTGTATGCTTTTCATATTCTCTTTGCTTTTATAACTTGGGTTACAACTTTCATTCAAATGTTTGGTGGTGACAAGTAGCACCCGACTCAAAATTAATGGCATTCACTTTGAATTCTAAATTCTTTTTCTTGTTTTCTAATGGCAGAGGCCACTTATCTTGCTCTTCAAACAGTAACCCAGTCTCTGTCACCTCACCCGCTGGGAACAACCCAGCATATACGCAAAGGCTTCTCCTTAGCAGCCTCGGAAATGTCACTCCAATGTAAATAAATATGATTCAGCTCCAGCCCTTCGATGTGACTTAAATCTGTTCTCTAATAGCAAGTGGAAACGTCTGTATGACATCAGCTCCCGAGTTCGTAATTTATATACTACATGCTTGACTTTCTAAAAACAAAACAAAACAAAACAAAACAAAACAAAACAAAACTATACCTAAAGAGTAAATACGCACTAAAATCCACATGTGTTTATCGAATGATTATTTTGTACCGGGGATGTATTTAGTGTGTTAAGACATACAAGACATAGTTCTTGTTCTTAAGGAATCTAAACTCAATCCCGGAAAATATGATACAAAAGTATGAGACTCTAAACAATGGTGCAAGACTTCAACAACTGTTCACGGGATGGATGTGACAGTTCAGAGCAAGTGTGGAAGTCTGTCACAAAAAAGAGCTTTCTGGAAGTGGTAATGGTGGCAGCTGAACTGTGGCGATCAGAAAGCACTTCACCCAATTCCCACTGCTCGGCTTCCGCTCTTACTACCTGCCTATCTCTTTGTGTTAAAATGAAGAAAATAGCGACAATTTATTTGCTAAACAAGGGAGTAGAATTTGGGGGTGTAACCAGATGTACCAGAATGAAAATAAATCGGTCCAGATTAGCAAGGTGCATAAAATAACAAAACCACTTGCTGCCATTAAAGTTGCCTTAATTATAGCCAGGAGCTGCTCAGTATGAGAAATAGACACTTTTTTTTTTTTTTTAATAGCAAAGGAAGCAGTCCCACGCCAGAATGTCCGAGTGAGCGTCGCCTATAATATCTGCTCACGAGTTCCACTTTGCAGTATCACCACCGTGAAACAGTGTAAGTGCCTGTTACCATGCACAGGTTAGGCGTCAACTTGGCAGAGAGCCAACCCAGTGGATCAACTGGAGCTGCAAGGGGAAAGCCGATGACTCCTGGACTCTTATGTGTGTATAAATTGCGAGAGGAAATGGTTAAATTTACTTATCTGTTTTGATTATTTATAATGTCCCTCTTCCCACCGGAAGGTAAACTCCAGAGGAAAGGAATCTTCATTCACTGGTGTGACCCAAGAACAGTGGCAGGTACATCGGGCACCTAGAACAGTGGCAGGTACATCGGGCCCTCGGCCACTCTGCTGAACAAGCGAATGGCATTGTGACAACCCCCGGCCCTATGTGGGCGAGGACACCATTCTGACTTTGAGTGATAAGTCTTGCTCAAGAGATACTGCTGAGTCGTTAAGACTGAGAAAGGTATGTAACAAGGTCAGAGGTGGCCAGGTGGCCAGAGGTTTGTACTGGATCATTTTTGGGGTCACTGCCTTCCCCAGGGGGCTCGGCTTCCTCCGGTTCCAGCCTTCACTTGCCCAGAGCTCAGAGCTCATTAGGACTGACTTGGCAGACATTTCGGCTTACAACCTGGCTACCTATGACTTTGCTGTCCACCAGCTGTGACGCTCCCCTGGGTTGTTATAACAAGTCTATAGCCTTGGGCCTCCCTGTCTCATCAAGTCTTCACCTAAATTCTGCTTTCTCCCAAACCCTGTGTGGTTTGGCTTAAGACCCGAATTCCATAATACCTCAGCTGCTTAAGACCCGAATTCCATAATACCTCAGCTGCTGACAGTCTAAGCTTTGGCAAAAATGAAAGAGGTAGGCATCAGCTTGGCACCTAGCCCCAAATCACAGTGTTGCCCTATGAACTCCTGAAGACAGTGTGTCTTTCTCCTACTGCAAATGTCGCAGTGTTAGGGCGATCGCATGGGTATCTGTAAGGCCCACAAATCGCACCCTCGTAACTGGGGAGGCTGAGTTTCTTATCATACCCAATTACATGTCTTCTGTGTATATTATTGATTTATAGTTTTAAAATAGATTCTAGATACTAAATTTTTATTGCTTACACTCAAAGCAAATGTCTTCTCCCATATTGCAGCTTCTTATTTTATTTTCTTTATAGTATTTTCTGTTGAACAGACAACCTTAATTTCAATGTAGTCAGACTTATTAACTTTGATGGTGCTTTCTGAATCCTGTTGAGAAATCCTTCCATAATATGTGATTTGGAAGGTATTTTTCTTATGTTTTTGTTGTTCACATCTAGGTCTTCAATCCACTTGGAATTTATTTTTGTATGTGTCCTGAGGTGAATATCCTTCATGTCCTCTGCTTAATCTGCAATGCCAATTTCTAAGGCTACATGGCAAGTCTCTATATATGCATGAATTTGATTCTGGGGTCTTAACTGCGTTTGGTCTCTGTCTCTGTCTCTGCATTAACACTACTTCGATTAAATCAGCATGGCTTTAAAAGTAAGTTTTGATCTAGGATAGAGTAAGTTTCTGCAAGTAGGTCTCTTCAAACATGTCCCAGGTATTTGTGTGTGTGTGTGTGTGTGTGTGTGTGTGTGTGTGTGTGTGAACTTTAGCATAAGCTTGTAAATTCTACACTCTCACACACCTACATAAAACTTAATGAGAGTCTGATTGACATTTTATTGGGTTTTAAAAACAATTTGGTAAAAATCGACTTGGATAGCGAATGTCACCATCTAAGAATGTGGTATGTCCTTCCTCTGATTTGCATATTTTATGTTCTCCTGTAATGCTTTGTGATTTTCTCCAACAGGACTTGAGCATCCGATTTTTCCTGAGTACCTTTTAGCTTTTGTTATTACCCT
>NW_011889228.1:411720-423435 GCF_000151845.1 Pteropus vampyrus | reverse complement strand
GGCTTACAACCTGGCTACCTATGACTTTGCTGTCCACCAGCTGTGACGCTCCCCTGGGTTGTTATAACAAGTCTATAGCCTTGGGCCTCCCTGTCTCATCAAGTCTTCACCTAAATTCTGCTTTCTCCCAAACCCTGTGTGGTTTGGCTTAAGACCCGAATTCCATAATACCTCAGCTGCTTAAGACCCGAATTCCATAATACCTCAGCTGCTGACAGTCTAAGCTTTGGCAAAAATGAAAGAGGTAGGCATCAGCTTGGCACCTAGCCCCAAATCACAGTGTTGCCCTATGAACTCCTGAAGACAGTGTGTCTTTCTCCTACTGCAAATGTCGCAGTGTTAGGGCGATTGCATGGGTATCTGTAAGGCCCACAAATCGCACCCTCGTAACTGGGGAGGCTGAGTTTCTTATCATACCCAATTACATGTCTTCTGTGTATATTATTGATTTATAGTTTTAAAATAGATTCTAGATACTAAATTTTTATTGCTTACACTCAAAGCAAATGTCTTCTCCCATATTGCAGCTTCTTATTTTATTTTCTTTATAGTATTTTCTGTTGAACAGACAACCTTAATTTCAATGTAGTCAGACTTATTAACTTTGATGGTGCTTTCTGAATCCTGTTGAGAAATCCTTCCATAATATGTGATTTGGAAGGTATTTTTCTTATGTTTTTGTTGTTCACATCTAGGTCTTCAATCCACTTGGAATTTATTTTTGTATGTGTCCTGAGGTGAATATCCTTCATGTCCTCTGCTTAATCTGCAATGCCAATTTCTAAGGCTACATGGCAAGTCTCTATATATGCATGAATTTGATTCTGGGGTCTTAACTGCGTTTGGTCTCTGTCTCTGTCTCTGCATTAACACTACTTCGATTAAATCAGCATGGCTTTAAAAGTAAGTTTTGATCTAGGATAGAGTAAGTTTCTGCAAGTAGGTCTCTTCAAACATGTCCCAGGTATTTGTGTGTGTGTGTGTGTGTGTGTGTGTGTGTGTGTGTGTGTGAACTTTAGCATAAGCTTGTAAATTCTACACTCTCACACACCTACATAAAACTTAATGAGAGTCTGATTGACATTTTATTGGGTTTTAAAAACAATTTGGTAAAAATCGACTTGGATAGCGAATGTCACCATCTAAGAATGTGGTATGTCCTTCCTCTGATTTGCATATTTTATGTTCTCCTGTAATGCTTTGTGATTTTCTCCAACAGGACTTGAGCATCCGATTTTTCCTGAGTACCTTTTAGCTTTTGTTATTACCCTGAGTGAGATCCCTCTCCCGCCCCCACTCCTGTCCCTGTCATCGTTTTGTTGTGGCCAGAAGGCTTTGGACGTTTACAGTTGACCTGGTTTGCGTCTGGCAGTCTGGGCTCACAGCATCCCTAAGGGTTAGCTGCAGGCAGCAGGTTAGTACTTCCCCCTTTTTCAGCTTCTCTAGGGAAGTGCAAGAATCGGGGTGTCCTCTGAGATCAGCCCCTGTGTCTCCTTTGGCGAGGCTGCTGAGGCAGGTCTCACAGGAGGGAAGGGCATCATCATTTTTAGGAGTCCCACTGCACCCAGATTTCATATGATTAGCCTCATTTTCGGAAGCTTAAAGAGGTGAAATATGATTCCCAATGTTAGCAAGTGGGGTTCACTTACGCTCTCACCCAAGCCTCCCGACCCCATAGCCAACGCTGTTACCTTTCCTACATGCTCTCTTCTGAGTGCCACTGTCCTGGCGAGAGACCGAACCCGGGTCCCAGCGGTGTGAACACAGCACCCTAACAACGAGTCTACCAAGGCGGGACCTACGCTCACGTAGAAGCCCAGGCTAAGCGCCATGGGGCCAGGGGCCCCACCTTCAGCCGGCGCCCGGCACTGAGTCCTGGGGACTCCGCCTGCCAAGCCGCCCTCTGGTCCGGCTTCCTCTGCATCTCAGCGTCATCTGTCGCCCTGATGGCCATGGACAGCTCCAGTCTCCTGTCTCCCACCCCCACCTCCGTCCACCTCCACCTTGCCCCTCAGGAAGCCTCTCATCTCACAGGAGGGCTGTCTTTTTGTTACAAATACCCAATCAGTATCTGCTGGGTTGGAAAACCTCCACAGCAATTAGAATAAACCTCACCTCCGCCCCTTCCCTGCCAGGCCTTTAAAATCTAGTTCCCTTCCGGTTCTGGTTCCCGCCTGGTTCTGGTTCCGCCTGGTTCTCTAACCTTATTTCCAGCCTCCCCCGGGGGCTCCTACTCACACCCTCCATTTCTCTCTGTCAGCCCCTCACTATGGCCTGTCCCTGCCATCGCTGCACCTAGAACCTTCCTTCCCCAGCTCCTGACGAGGTCAGCCTTCCTTTCAGGGTCCAGCTTAAAGGTCATTGCTTAAAGGCCACCTCACCCACAGAAAGAGCCCGGTCCCCTGTGCCCCACACCGCTCTCCGGCAGCATCTGATTCGTTGTTTCACCCAGAAAAAAAAAAAAAAGGACCCAAAACACGGCTTTTGGCCACTCTTTGTGCATCTCTGTACCCCAACAGCCTCACAGAATGTTTGGCTGGGGAGGAAATGACGTTTTCTTGTGGGTTTGTGTGTGCGTGGTAAAATATATGTAACTCAAAATTTACCGTTTAACCGCTTTTAAGTGCATAATTTTGCAGCATTAAGTACACTCGCGGAGTCACGCACCATCGCCACTGCCCATTTCAAGGACTTTCTTTTCTTCCCCAAAACTGTATCACTGAATGAAAACTCCCCATTTGCCACCCCTCACCCGCTGCCCCAGGCCCCTGGAAAGTTCTATTCTTTCCCTCACAAAGTGGAATCACATGGTGCTTGTCCTTCTGTGTCTGGCTGGTTCCACTTTGCATGATGTTTCAGGGTCCCCCCATGCTGTAGTGGGTGACAGGGATTCCTTCTTTTTTAAGGCCGAATAACGTCCCATCGCACAGACGGACCTCACTCGCTTCGTCCCTTCACCTGGTGATGGACGTCCAGGTTGTCCCCACCTTTTGGCCGCTGTGAATAAGACTGCTATTTATTAATTTTTAAAGCCTGTTCATTGTCACCTTTCTTCTCCTGAATGTCAACACCTAAAGGACAGAGGCTGTTGGGACTGAACAGTGCCAGCTTCCGGCAGGAGCAGCATAAGCTGAGTGCGATGCTGTGAGCCAGGTGCAGTACTACATAGCTGACCCTCGAATGATGCGGGGTCCGGGGTGCTGACTCCCACGTAGGTGGAAATCCACAGATAACTCTCAGCTCCCCAAGACTTAACTACTATTGCCGCTCAGCATCCTCGGAGGAGGGGTTCCAGGGCCCCCCATGATTCCAAAGTCCACGGATGCTTGAGTCCCTATAGAACAATGTAGATGGTTGGGCCGGAAAGACACACACAGCTGGCCCTCAGCATCTGCAGGCCCCGCCACCCATGGGAAAGGCCGCTCAGTCTGCAGCCAGCTGAATCCCTGCATGGAAGCCCAGGGAGGTGGAAAGCCAATTGTGTTAATTGCAAAAATCCACTTATAAGCGGACCCGTGCAGTTCGAACCTGTGTTGTTTGAGGCGCAACTGTTAATGGTCACACTTGATGAATATAAATGAAATGAATGAATCCCGTCTTTCATGGGTCAACAGTGCCTCTCAGCTGGATGACTGTCCCTTCTTAACTCATTCCTCCTACCTCGGCGAGAGTGACCTCTTTAAAGCATAATTTTGATTATCGCCCTCTTCTTAAAACCCTTAATGGCTCCCTGTTCTTATAATAAGTCCAAGGTCTTTAGCAGGGCTTGCGGGCCTGCTGGGTCCCTGCTCCAGCCCGAGGGGACTTACTGCAGTTCCTTGAGGGTGGCACAATGTCTCATGGCTGTTTGTAGATGCCATGCCCTGAGCCTTAGAGTCTCCTGCCCTCTCTGTCCTCGGATCCTATTTGTCCTTTAAATCTGTGGGGATGTACTTATGGAAGCTTCCCCTGACATCGCATTGGATTGATTGCTCCCGCTGTGTTTGCAGGAATTGCCTGGTTTGTCGTTTTTGATTTGAGACTGCAAACCCCACGCGGGCAGGAGCAACATCTCTGCATACTGAACCTTGGTGCCCAGCAACATGCCTGCACCTGAGAAGGGCCCAGTTAGCGAATGAATAAATGGGTTTGTAAGCCCCACCTATTGTTTTGAAATAAACCAGTCATATTATGCCTAATAGATTAGAAAGTATAAACCTCATGGTGCTTAGGTGTCACATGACCTTCAGGGCCAATGTAGCCCATCTGAGACCTTTGAAAAACATTTTTTTAACCTAATTACCTGGATCTCATACATGACAGGCCAAATGGAGCCTTGCCATCTGTCCTTCGCAGTACTGTGACACTCACTGGCACCAGCTGTCACTGGGGGAGGTGGGGATCGATTAGTAATTATAATTGAAGTTTCATGTAATTGATTACTTAATTCTAAGCTGTTCGAGTTTAATTCCACTGACATTGCATCATGAAACTGGGAGCTATAAAAAATAATTGAAAGGAGAGAAACAAATACGAAAATGTCCTGGGCAGATTTTCCCCTGGAGCAGCCAAGAACTTAGAGAATTGAACCAATTACATCAACACACATTAAGATGAAATAATACAGGTCGAGAAGAGTTGTTTGATTATAACTTAATCAGTGGTGTTAAATTATGTTAAGAAAGACTGTCAGTAGACAGCAAAAGGGTTCAGAGAGGCAAGACTGGTCCATGCGTCTGTACCACCCACAGGATAGAACACTCAATATGGATACCAGAGTCGTCCGCCTACACACGGCCGCACGCACAGATTCATGCCCCCACGGCCCATGAAAGATAAAAGAAAAGGGAAGGAAAGAAAGGCAGCCACAGAACGTCTACTTCGGCCCATTTTTTGATGATCTGTCCTGTAGCTTTGGGATCACACCAGAGATCCCCCTCAGTCAATATAAAGCACAGATTTGAAATGTTTTATACTAGCACTACATAAAGAAATCTGTGTTGACATCTACAGAGATATAGATGTCAGCTTGTCACACTCACTTGATGCTTATGCTGTTTATCACCCAGTTCGTGAGAATGAAAAGCGAACCTTCATGTCAGTCTAGTTTTCTAACTACCCACACTCTATATGAATAAGTGGAAGTACCCTTTCTCACTACCCACACTCACATTTTCCAGCACTGCTACTTTATCCTGATGCATTCGTATGTTTTATTTTGACTTCAACAGGAGGCACGTACTGATCAAATGACCACTAATTCTAAAAGCAGGTTTGGAAATAACTCATTTCTTCTACATCTAGCACACTAGAACTCCTAAACATCTGAACACCCATGACTGTCTCTTGGGAGAGGGCAAAGTCACAATCTTGGGAAGAAAAAGAACGAGCTTTCCGTAAGAACACTAAGACAAGACTTGTCAAACATCCTTTTCTGAAATCCAGCATGCGAAGAAAAGGCCAACTTTTGAGAAGACATTGATTAGAATGATAAATAACAGTTTGACTCATTAGAAAGCTGTGAGGTGTAACTTCCCATAAATGTGCTCAGTCCAGGGTAGTGCGTTATTTAAAAAGCTTTCTTGGGTTCTGAATGGCAGCACCAGGGAGCAGCAGATGCTCTTCACGACACAGCTCTAGCGCCCCCTGGTGTCATGTCCGCAGCACGCCTTTTCAGGGTCATTATTTGCTCTTTCCACAGCGGTTTGCAAAGGAGCCCTTCCTTGTCGGGAGGGGAAAGGCTCACCAAAGACAACCAAATACCTGGGCCTGACAACCTGATGATGTGCCAGCTACTCTCTCTGGAGCTGGAGGCTACCCTGTGCTTCTTAGAGTCACACAGGGGAGGGGCCGGTGCACAGTAAACAGCAGGGTTCCAGAAGGAAATCTTTATAACCCGAGTCAACGGTTGTTTTGTGGAAAATTTCCAAAGGAAGCCACGGGTGACCTAATGAAAGCTTAATGTTTGGTGAGTACCTGCCACATTAAACCTGCTTTATTAAAAAGAACTTGAATAAATGAGATGAGTGAAGCTATTTCACTCATCTGGTTAGCCTACTCCCTTTTTTTTTTGGTCAGAAATGCAAATATGCTCCTTTAATATATACAGATTTCGAACTGACTCCATATTTGGGAGTCAACCTAACCTGAAATATTAAAGTAAATTAATAATTGCTACTCAGTACATTCTAAAACTAAGGGTAAAAATAAGTTGTAACTAGGCATGAACAGACAAATAAATACACAAACTAATAAATCAATCTATTCTAATATAATGAGTATAAATCTCTGAAGGAAATATACACAAATGCTAATAGGATTTGCATTAAAGCAGTAAAATTATGTGTTATTTTTTCCCACTATAATTTCCTTTTTCATTTTGGTTGTGATAGATTATGTTTATAATGGGGAAAAACTCAGTTTAATAAATAAAAGTTCTTACAAGAGAATGTGCTTGCTCAAGCCTTTCTGAAAATATATGTAAAGAAAATATATGTAAATTAGGGCAAAGGGGGGGGGGGAATTTTGTCCTGTTTCCAACCTCACCCATGGCCTTTTGAATCTCTCTTCCTCATCTAATCCTAAATCTCAAGTGTTAAAGGTAGCTCATCTTCATTTCTGGCTACTGCTGTCCTGTCTTTTTCATTGTCACAGCTGAGTAATTGACAGTTTCTGCGAGCCAGTTCATCTGCTTAGCAACAGGAAAGGCGGGGCTCACAACAGAGGAAAACCCGAGCAGCCACATTCCAGGACTGTGCCCTGAGCAGGGAGACTGACTGGCCACAGGCCATGGAAGGTGCTCCCAGTCCTAAATCCCAAAAGGAAAAATCCAACAAGCAGTGTTCTATGTTCTTCTCGTCCAAAGCCCCGTAAGTCTAGTCTTAAGAGTGCCATGAGATTAGAATGCCATAAACAGTGCTTTAATGACAAGTAACTGGTGAGTGCCTTGCCCCTGGGTCTCTAAATGGGCCAACAGAGCTTTGCCTTAGAAATGTCCTTTGGGAAAGGGTGTGGCTTAGCTGAGAGTCAGAGAAACCTCTTTTCAGAGGAGAGCTCTAGCTGCACAGGTGGGAAGCTGTGATGTGTTGGTTCTGAGCATGAGTCCCGTACCCGTTGTGTTTTCCATTTTATGTCATATTAGCAAAGAAGAGGGAGGAACGGGGAAGGGCCGGCAACATCCACTAGGGCAGCGGTCCCCAACCTTTTTGGCACCAGGGACCGGTCCTCCTATAAGAATCTGATGCCTTATGATCTGAGGCGGAGCTGAGGCAGTGATGCTGGCGCTGGGGAGTGGCTATAAACACAGATGAAGCTTCCTCTGCCTGCCTCTCACCTCCTGCTGTGCACCTGGTTCCTAACAGGCCACTAACCCGTATCCATCCGAGACCTGGGGTTTGGAGGCCCCTGCACTAGAGGGTATAGAACTGCAGGTTTTCCGCTTCTGTCCAACGACTGGAGTTTACAGCTACAATCTCATCACACCAAAGAGAATGCAGGGGTCATGGGGGGGTGGTCAGATCCTGTCTGTCTCCAGGTCTCATCAGCGCCTCCCGGAGGCTAACCAGAAATCCATGTGCACTAGGGGTACCATCGTGTTTCTCTTTATCGGAGACCTAATCACGAATGCAGAAGAAAGGGGTCCAGGGAGCTCAATCGGCCAAACGACAGTGAGTTTTGATTTTATTTTCTTGATTAGTTTTCAGAAATTTAGTTAGGTCAGTGAGGAACTCGCTATGGAATAGAACAGACGATGTCACCGATTTCCCATTGTCCTGTGGCTTGAATTCATTCTTTCATTCATTTGTTCAAAATATGTTTTTTGAGCACCTACTGCGTACCCTGGGGTGATCAGGATGACTGGGAGCATCCGGGCCCTTCTCTCAGAGCTGACGTCACAGTTGTGTGTGTGCCCACGTGCAGATGAAAAATAAAAATCAAGGAATAGGTAACCAAGAAAATGTCAGATAGTGACAAGTGCACAGGGGAGGACATGCTGCGGGGCATCTCTGAGGACGTCGATTCGGCTGAGACAGGAATAGTAAGTGGACCCAGCCACCCAGGGAGAGAGGTTAGGGCTTCTAGCCCAGGATCGTCGCCAGCACACGCGAAGGCTCTTGGTGGGAGCATGTTTGCTGTGTTAGGGATGCGAGAAGTAAACCAGTACAGCGGGGTTTAAAAACGGAAGAGCGAGACAAAACGATCTGGAGAACCAGGCCACACCCAGGTGGCGTGGGGGCTTCAGAATCCCGGCACAGTGTGGCTCGTGCCGCGGTGAAAGCGGACGGCATCCCGCAGTTATAAATGGGGGAGGGAGGCTGATAACTATCATTTCTGTTCTTAAAAGACTGCTGTGGCAGCTGTGTAGAGAAGCGGCCCGGAGAGACACGAATAGGGGCAGGGGGACAACAGGGAGCCATGTGATAGGTGAGGGTCAGCGTCGGTGGCGATTTGTGCAGGAGCTGATGATGGATTTGGCGCGGGGAGCGCTGGGGCCTGTTTTGTAGGCGGGGCTGGGGCGCGGACTGGATGTGGAGGGCAGGTAAGGAAACCCTTGGGCGTCCGCCCAGATGGCTCGGCTCCATGTTGGGCCATGGTGTTGTCCGCTGAAATGGGAAAATGGGGGAGGAACAGTTTATGTGATAGGAAATCCGTTTTTACTTTGGCCATGTTAAGTCTGAAATGCCTCCACGACCTCCCGTGAAGGCACTTACAGTACAGGTTGAATATTTTGTAGAGATATCAGGACCAGAGATCCGGTTTGGGTGTTGTGGGCATCCGGGGTTGGAGTGACCCTGTAGGCTCGGGACCCAGTGTCTTGGGGCACTCAGCATCTGTGGTTGGACAAGCAAACAGGAGCCAGCAAAGGCTGCAGAAAAGAGCAGTGGTGACTTCCGAGGAAACAAGGTGACCTGGTGCCCAGAGAACAGCTAGGGGAAGTGGGTGGGTCAGCGCCGTGAGCCGCTGGCAGGGGGTTAATTGATTTTAATTTTATCACTTTTTCTGCATTGACTACTCTCGATTTTGAATAAAGTATGATAAAATAGGGAAGAGAAAGTGGCTGCACAGCTCGATTGGATGGAGGAGGTGTCTGCACAAAACCCAGCGCTGAGATTAGCGTCAAACGCCATGATTGAACGTCCTACAGTACTTTACAAACACAGTGTCTCTTTTCTAAGTTTCGTGAAGCTTCTTTTAGCTACTCATAGCTCATCTTTACTCACTTTTTTTTGCTCAAATCTTTTCTTATTTCTATAACCTAACTACCTAAATACTTAAAAATTTCTAACCTTATAAACACGTGTTGTAACATATACATTGAAAATTGGCTTTAACAGTATTTGTTGCCTTTCTCTTTCCTATTTTATCATACTTTATTCAAAATCGAGGGTAGTCAATGCAGAAAAAGTGATAAAATTAAAATCAATTAATGGCTGCCCTTAGTCAACAACATTTTTTTCCGAAAAGAAATTTGAAACCATCAGCTAAAATATAGTTTGGCGATCGTCTCTGGGTCTCAATGATTGGGATGATCCATGATCTCCATTTTGCTACAGAAAAACAGGGTCAACTATGTGCAGACTTACAACTGAATCTTAATGGTGGAAAAGGGACTCATGCGTACCACCCAAGAATTCTTATTCTTTCTATTTTCCTTTAGACAATTGTCTTTATATTTTGGACAAGCTCCACATTCGAAGCTGGGGAAACATCCATTCGTGGAGCAGTTGAGTTGAGCTGCTGCTGGTTGGTCCCCATCTGTCCTGTCCTCTGAACACAAGACAGACACGTGGCCCAACACGCTTTCCTCTGAGATCACCCAGTCACAAGTTGTTATTGTTTTTGTGACAAATTAAGTTTTCCCACTGCAGCTACACTCCCCGGTGCCTACTCTAGTACTTTGCAAACAGCAGTTAATACATCCATTCACCATTTTTCAGTGCCAAGAGAAGGGAACAAAATTCTTATTCACTATAATCGATAGTCACGTACAGCCACCAAATTTGAGATGGAAAAATAAACGTTAATTAATAGACCTGTTCTTAGAATAATAAGAAAAGTGATGCCTAGCTGAGACATTAATCAGAACGTTTTTCAACGTTTTGTTTGTTTTGTTTTTCCTTTATTGCTCTGGCTGGCTGGAGCCACTATAAAAAGAAAAATCACACTTCTTTTGAAAGTTTACTCTGAAAATATCGTACTTTTTACGATATTTTAAAAGTAGACATAAATATCGTACTTTTTACGATATTTTCAAGTCACATCGCGGAATAGAGTCAAATCAGATATTATCTTGCGTGTCCTCAGCTGGCATTCTCTAATCCCCGAAACCCCACACAACAAAGGCCCTGAGGTGATCTGCCATCCCAATGACAAAAAGTAAATTACGCCTCATATTTACATGGAGATTTACAGTTTACAAAGTATCTTCACACACATTGTTTCCTTTGATACTCGAATCCACTCTGTGAGGCAACTGTCACTCTCATCCCACTGATGAGAAAATGGGGTGAGGGGGTGGTTGAGGTCACAGTCACCTAGGGAGGGCGCTGAGACTCCAAGAGGACCTTCTGACTCCGACACTGTTTTTAACTCCCACAGCTTAGCCCTGCAGCATCGAGAAGATAAGCTATGCACAAAGTTTGTGGTAGGTTTACTTTATGTTATCCTATTTGTCCAAGAAAGTATTTGAGATAGGCTCTCTGCCAGTTAGCTGGGTCTCCTCTGTACTTCAGTTTTCTCATTTGCAAAACAAAGGGACTAAAGACTAACAGCTCCCCAGATTCGGAGACGGTATTGACCAGAACCCATGACTAACCAGAGTATCTTCTCACCCACTAGGCTTGCGCTGCACATTGCTCTCTCCACGTGCCTGGGGCACAGTGATTTCTGCTGCAGTCTGGTTCAGCTTTCAAGTGAAAGCTTCTTAAATTATTCATTTGAACGCCCTTTGGGAAATTAGAGACATTTTGCGTATCCCCTGCGTTTCCCACTAGACTATCAGCTTCTGAAAGATGTTATTTTCCCTGTCATTCCCCTCTTCGGTTATCTAGTATCAACTAAATATTTAATGTACATCTAGGAACCAAGAGATAATCATAAAAACATAGTTCACATTTGGCTCATGAAGAATCATAGAGGATCAACCAAAGTGAAACAACTAAAAATCAATAAAAAGGTGGATTGGTGTAACAGATCGTAAGGGTTATATAGGCATTGGGTTAAAGTACAAATTAATAAACAAATGTTTACTTTTTTCATGCTTAGTACATTGATGAGAAAAATGGAAAATTAAAAAAAAAACTGTCTATTTGGCTGCTTCATTTTTAGTTTTCCTAATTATGAGAGTTTATAAATTTCCAACCATTTCGCGTGTATACGTTTCTATAATAACATATGAAATTTCTTAAAGGTCAGAGTCTTTTGTGTGTGTGTTGGTGCGTAATGACTTGAAAGTAATGGATGTGAATTTTCTACATAACTTCTGGAAAAAAACATTCTCCTTAATTTAGAATGAAAGGCAAGGTGAAGTGATATTTCCTCTTTAAAAAGCTGTGAAGATATTTCGAGTGTAGAAAGAAAGGTGCCTTTAGACAGAAAAAGCCTAAAGATGGGAAGGAACGATTATTGGGGTGAAAGTAAAGAAAAGATGTACTGGCTCGATGTGCTCTTTTATCTCTGTTTGTGGTTCTAATCAATCAAAACCCACTTCTGAAGGCCAACCATGGCCTGACACTG